>NW_022589734.1:15267930-15357529 GCF_004348235.1 Phoca vitulina
AAGAAAGAAAGAAAGAAAGAAAGAAAGAAAGAAAGAAAGAAAGAAAGAAAGAAAGAAAAGGAAGGAAAGCAGGAAGGAAGGAGGAAGAGAGGGAAAGGAGGGAGGAAGGGAGGGAGGGAGGGAGGAAGGAAGGAAGGAAGGAAGGAAGGAAGGAAGACAGAACCTGGAACTAATGAATATTTATACTGAAACTTATTTCTTGCTAAGTTTTTTAACAGTGTTTTCTCTTTTCCTTTAAGATGTGCTACCTTATAAGGATAAACGAATTCTCAAAAGCTTAGTCAGTTAAATACTACCATGACAGCAACTGTTTTGTTATTTTCAATGACAATATAAGTGGATTAGGGGTTGTAATCAAATTATTTTTCCCAAAACATCAATTACCTACCCAAAAAAAGGCTCAGATTCTGAATTTCCTAAATCAGCCTCAACTTCAAGTTTTCTGTTGCCGTTTCACAATGAGTAATTAAAACATCCTGGAAATTCTTAGTTGTTTGTTTATTCTCGAAGCGGGGGGATGCATCAGTTGTCACTGAAACCCTGGGTTAGATGGCATAGCCTGATGTCGATTCGGGAAACAGTCATTGCTCAGGCCTTGAGAAAGAGTCGGAGTGGCCCAGTCACACCTGGATTATTTCATAGGACAGAAACACAGCCAAGCCCCAGCCTGGCTGGTCCAGCCTGAACAGGGATCGGGACTGGCTTCCCAAAGTGTTTCCCCGTGTTGTGGATTCGCTGCTGGCTGCTGGTTCTGATTCACTACTAGAACTGGGTGTCCTCCCTCCTGAAAGGAGTCACTGGCTAGTCACACCTGAGACCCATTTCTTAGAACTTCACAGAAAAGACAGTGTGGCTTGCAGGTTGCTGAGCCTGTGTGGAGCCTCTCCTGGGCACTAACACCCCGCTCTCCTTAGGAGCGGCAACAGTGATATAAGAAGAGATGGTTGGCCCCGAGTGTCTGGGGTGTGATGGTCTCAGGGGGCTAGGAAATCGATGCTGGTGCTTTGAGACTAGCGAGGACTGTCCCACCCAGGTGCCCAGGGTGGGCAGGACTTTTGAAGGAGCAACAGAAGCCCAGAACAAATAGAAACGCCTGCTTTTCAATCAACCTCCAAAAATTGGACAAACACAACTCAGCAACGATCATGATGTTCCTTACATTTTCAGGACTACATAGGCCTCCAAAGTCCCTCCCATCGATGCTTCCCAAACTATAACGTGCACATGAATCACCGGAGTCTCTTGTTAAAATGCAAATCCTGATTCAGAGGTCTGGGGTGGGACCGAAAGTTCTGTATTACAAGCTTCAGAGGACCATGCTTTGAGTAGGTCTCTTCATCTGTCTGGGCTGCGACAGAAGACCATGTAAACCATAGTTCTGGGGGCTGGGAAGTCCAAGGACAAGGTATCAGCAGACTCAGTGTCTGACAGGGTCCTGCTTCTTGTTCTTTCCCACTGTGTCCTCCTCACATGGTGGAAGGAGTGAGGAAGCTCTCTGAGGTCTCTTTTACAAGGACACTCATCCCATTCATGAGGGCTGCACCCTCATGAGCTCATCACCTCCCAAAGGCCCCATGTCCAGATACCATCAGCTTGGGGGGTAGGATTTCAACATATGAATGGTGGGGAGAAAGGGGAGAGACACAAACCTTCAGTCCAGAACAGGTAGAGAGTTCTTATAGAAACCTAGGAATGTGGGGGAAAAGAAAAGAAAACAAAACAAAACTAGGGATGTGGATGAACAACGAATGTTGGTCAAATTACCAGCCCTGGGAGGTGGCTCCCGAGGAGCCAAATTCAATTAAATTTAGAAAAATTAAATAAGTGAAGTTTCCTGCATCCATGTGTTGTTGAGCACATTCAAACTCATTTCTTGTGATACATGCTTGCCCGCTAGTAAGTTAAAGCTTTAAAACAGCTGTTACCCATCAAAATAAATGAGTCGGGAAGGACCAGCACTCGGCGTGAGCACCCACAGCAGCTGCATGGCATCCACGTGTCATCCAAGGTCCGCCTCTTGCCGACCAGGTCTTCCTCACCTCATCATCACTGAAGCCCAGAGATCACCACAAATGGTCCTTCCGTTAGCACAATGCTTTTCTTTTCTTTTCTTTTAGTGCTTTTATTTTTCTAATGGATGATCTTTTTTTTTTTTTTAAGATTTTATTTATTTGAGAGAGAGAGAGAGCACGAGCAGGGGTGGGGGTGGGGGGGAGAGGGAGAAGCTGACTCCCCGCTGAGCAGGGAGCCCGATGTGGGACCCTGGGATCATGATGCTTAACTGACTAAGCCACACAGGCGCCCCAGGGATGATCTTTTTAAAAATGCTTTTAGAGGGTGGCTCAGTGGGTTAAGCCTCCGACTCTTGATTTCAGCTCAGCTCATGCTCTCCGGGTCATGAGATCGAGTGCCACCCCTGGGCGTGGAAACTGCTTAAGATTCTCTCTCTCCCTCTGCACCGGCCCCCCCCCCCCCCCATCGCTAGCACTTCGTCTCTGAAAAATAAATAAATAAAATTAATAAAATTAAACATGTGTTTAGAACCACTTCATAATTTCATTGTTTCCCTACTACCAAGTTTATTTTTTTTGAAGATTTATTTGTCAGAGAGAGAGAACAAGCAGGGGGAGCCATAGGCGGAGGCAGAGGGAGAAGCAGGCTCCCCGCTGAGCAGGGACCCCAACGTTGGACTCGATCCCAGGACCCCGGGATCATGACCTGAGCCAAAGGCAGACACTTAACCGACTAAGCCACCCAGGTGTCCCCCTACTACCAAGTTTAAATTCCTAGATAAATAATCCTTTATCATAGTACCAGTTCCAAGCATCAGCTAGATATTAGACATTGTGCTAGGTTCAATACATCTCATTTACCCACCATTAAAGGTAGGTATCATTAGTCTCTTTTTTAGAGCTGGGGAAATTGATTGTCAGGGAGTCGAAATGACTTGCTCAAACCCAGTTGCTACAAAGTGGTTGAACAGAACATTAAAAACTCAAGTCCATTCACTTCATAGCTGTTTTGTTGGTCGATGGTTTCAACCAGAACACACTATCTCAGAGTGCTCTGCCAGGTCCACAAGTGGCCTTTAGGACCATCCATCTCCTTCAGGCTCCACTTTCCAATGAGCCATCATACCATGAGCCATCATACCTTTTCCAAACAAAATAGGAGAATATTCTGTGTGAGGGGATTAATTCACCCTTCTATTAACATCCACTTGGAGCCTTCCCAGAAAAGGAAAGACTGCTGTCTAAAGGCTCAAGAATAGGTCTGATCCTTGATTGGTTTTAATTTTCCAGATTTCTAATGAGAATTTCATGAGCCATCTCCATTCCATTTGGGAAAGCTTCTCCAACAGAAAATTCGCTATTCTAGAGGGCTGAACATAGCTTCCTTAGAGTTTAAGACACTGTGGACACGACCAAGTTTACCCTCCATAGTGTGTCCAGATGACATTCATCCTTCTCATGAAGAAATTTTCCAATGAGGGGCACCTGGGTGGCTCAGTCGTTAAGTGTCCACCTTAGCTCAGGTCATGATCCCTCAGTCCTGGGATCGAGTCCCGCATTGGGCTCCTTGCTCATCAGGGAGCCTGCTTTTCCCTCTGCCTACCACTCCCCCTGCTTATGCTCTCCCTCTCTCTCTCTGACAAATAAATAAATAAAATCTTTAAAAAAAAAAAGAAATTTCCAACGATGAGAATTTTCCTCATCCTTGAAACAGTTGACTTCGTTAGGTCACTACCACAGAGACCTTGACTTGCTCATAAAATCATTAGTTTTGGATCACTCGTCTTTCAAGACAAATGGAAGTATTCAGGGCACAGAATGCCGTTGCCCCAGAGGGCAGGTCGCTCAGGTAGCCAGGGAGACCTACATTCAAGTGGGACTCTGCAAATGACCAGCTGTCGGGGAAGCTATTTTACTTTTCTTAGTCTCGACTTACTTAACCATAAAAATGTGAGTAATGGTAGTTGGTCATAAGGCTGTTTGAGAATTGAGAGGGTATCCTATGAAAAGTACCTGGCCCAAAGTTGCTACTCAATAAGATGAATGAGAGGCCACTCAAGAGGTAAAGGATTTTAGTCTTTATGACTTTCACACTCTGTTTTATTTTGTCTGAGCAGAGTGATGGGTAGCGGGGAATCCCAATCACTTTTATATTTCTTTTCCCATCAGCTAGCAATCCATTTTCTGGCAAACCTTCAGGTCCTTTCCATCTTGGTAAGGCTGAAAGCCAAATAATAATCATCAAAAAAAGAGAAATCTTATCCATATAGGTACCATTAACTCTTCTAAGATTATAAATGGGGCCAAGTATGGATCAAGCTAAAATTCTGCCATTCTTCTCAGATGGTGTGTTGGGTTGTGTCTTGATCACATTAGGTCTTCTCTAGATGACCCCTCATAGTGCTTTGAAAACTGCTCAGAAAGCACACGTTTAGCCTGTGGTTTACCCACAACTGTACACATCATCCACATTCCAGTGACACTACATAGGTCCCCTGTACTGAACTCCTATCCCACAACTATTCAAATCCTACGTTGTAACCCAGATCCCGCCTTTCCTTTTGCTGTGTGTCAGAGTTATCTGGCTGAAGAAAACTACTTTCCAAGTCTGAGTTCAAATCCAGGTCAAAATCGTCCCTTCCCCCCTCGTCACCCAGCTCACCACCAACCCCTTCCTGGGGCCCCCAGTGCTGAGCGTAAAGAGCCAGCGCAGGGTTGGATGATTGAGTGAATGGATGAACAATTGTTCCAGCAGGTTTGGGCAGTGTCAAGTGTGTTAGGACACAGGCCATCTGCTTTGTATCTTGACACCACACGGTGTTTGCTTTAGCCGTTTCTCTTAGCTCCTTCCCGCCTCCCAAGCACCAGCATGCTTGCAGTCGTTCAATAATACCATGTAGCCAGAGAATGCACAGTAGTTCGTGAGCAGTGACAATAATTAGCAGTCCTATGAAATGATGTCTGTGGATGAGGGGAGAGAATTGCAAAGGTGAAAATAGAACTCAGGCATCCTTACCCCCAAAGACATTGCTATGGGATAAGCTGCACTCACCTCAGAATGGCCCGGGTGACCTTTGTAGCCTTGATGTCACTTCACATGAAGACCCTTATGCTCAGATGCTCTCGTTCCTGGCTACTCAGAGTGTGGGGACGAGCCTTCAGCATCAGCATCATGTGGGAACTTGTTAGAAAGGCAGAGTCTTGGGCCCCTCCCCAGATGTACTAAAGGGGGATCTTCCTTTTAACAAAATCCTCAGGTAATGAAAACGCTGTTTGTCTGGGGGCTACACTTTGAATAGCAAGACTCTCAATTACCATGGTCCCTTAAAGAAGTCACACGTGGTCATATCTCTAAACCTTTGGTCATATTATTCCTTCTGCTTGAAATACTCCTTTCCACCTTCTGTCTGTGCATTCTATACAATTTCAGTTCCTGTGTAGAAACCATCGGAGCCCCTATCTTAGCACTAAGCAAAAAGAGTAGCTTGCTTATCAGACTCTACACCTTCAGTTGTAATGACTTGTTTATATGTGTTGGTCTCTCCATTCAACAATAGGGACCATGTTGATTCATCATCCAGCATATGATCGATGCTCAATAAATGCTCATTGAATAAAAATTGACACTAGCAATTGTGGTGCCTGGTGGCTCAGTCAGTTAAGCTTCTGACTTAGGTTTCTGCTCAGGTCGTGATCTCAGGATTGTGAGATGGAGCCCTGTGTGGGGCTCTGCACTCAGCCCAGAGTCTGCTTGAGATTCTTTCTCTCTCTGCCCCTCCCCCTGCTCACACCCTTGTGCTCTCTCTCTCTAAAATAAATAAATAAATAAAATCTTAAAAAAAAAAAAAAAAAGATTGACACTAGCCCCATGCTCTTTGTCATTTTTTACATGTTTAATAGGTTCCAGAAGAAGCCATTTGGTTTATAAGACATCCCACCAAATTTTAACTTGTGACACATTTAGCAAACGTCAAATGCCTACGTGCTTGCTGAATGACAGACCAATCTTGACACAGAAACTTAAGAGCTTGTGTATTTCCGTACGCCCTCACAGATACACTGAAACAGAAAAATGGTCTGCTCCTGATCATCTTTGGCAGGTGATTGTAAATTGCAGAGGGTAAAAGTAAAGGCTGATTTGTAACCCATCACTAGGAGCCTTAAGGGTCCAAAACAGACCCTTACAATGTTTTTCTTTCCCGGTCCAGGAGCGCACAACAACAAGCTTTGTGGGGAGGTAAGTTGATATCCAGGAAAAATATATATATTTTAAAACACACTTTGGGAATTGAAGGCATTGAAATAAATCATAAATTCATATCATTTCCTGCTTCTCACCCCAACCTCATTCACGACTATGCTCTAACAGCTTGGTTTGAAATGACTACCACTATGAAAATTTCCTTCTTTCTCAGGGCTCCAGCCAAACCCCACTGAGAATGAAAGAACTATGCAGAGGGATGGTTGAAATTTCCCATAAGTTGAATTTTTTATTACAGCAACTGCTGCTTTAAAAGCCAACCCTAATGCATATGGCTTACAAATTATTGCCTCATGTAGGGAAAGCAAAATTATCTTTCTCCAAGTAGATGTGCACTTGACCAAATGCTACAGGGTGGTTTACACGTTGAGAGCTGAGATTCTCTAACAGCTGAGATGCCCTTTGAATGTACCGCAGACAGTCCCAGGACAACACATATCTGTGCATTCTTTGTCGCTACGTGCTATGATTGTCCTGTGCTAACGGGATGTAAGTTTTGGGGCTCGTCACTGACAGTAAATGACTAGTAAGTGTTTGGGAATTTTAGTTGAAGGTGAACTCCAAGGTCATCTCATAGAATGCTTGAATCATGTCAGTAACATCCCTACCAAGTGGTCATCCAGCTAAGACCAGAGTACCTCCAGGAACAAGGAGCCCATTATCTCCCAAAGTGCTCAAGTTCCTCAAGCCCGGTCCCAACGTATTTATGCAGCCTTATCTCCACCTTTTCCTGTGCCAGAACATTGCACCGCAGCCAAACACAGGCTCTGCATGTACCCTGAATTAGACTTGCACTTTCTCGCCCTCTGCATCCATTAGTTAGCGTTCTTTGGCTTCACGCAACAGACCTCAACTCTGGTTGCCTTAAGCAAACAAGAAATCTGGGTGGGGGGGAGGGAAAGGGTAGAGTCAGGCCCTAGGAAGGGCAGACACCCCAATCTGGGCAGCAGGAGCACAAAAACAGCCTTTTTAGAATCCCACCAACAGCATAAATCAGAGCCAGTGGTTTCCTACCTTAGAAACTCTGGGTTCAAGTTCCAAATTCTGCTTAGTCTAAATAGATGCCACTCTTTGTCCAGAGAAAAGCCAGCACCTCTTAGACCACATACGGCAGAGACAGGGAATCCTCCAAAGTAAAGGGGGTACTGTCCCAAGAAAAGGCAGAAACAATGCCTGACTGACAAAAAATGAACAAACATTTATAAACTCCCATTTCTGCTTTTGCTCAAACCCCAAAGGACCTCTTCCACCCCCCCCCAGACAATTCTAACTGGCAACTTAGACACCCACTTCCCTCCCCTTCCTGGCACTCACTGATCTCGTTGCCTTGTTTTGTAGATACCCATTTGCTTGTACACATCATATTTCTCCTACCTAATCTCTTCACAGGCAGGAACCAGACCTTTAGTTCTTTTATCTGCCACAGGACCTACATACAAAGTATGTGCTTCCATACTGTTGCTGTTTTCCAAATTATGCTTCCCCAAACAGCAAAAAATGTCTTACTTCAAGAAGATGTACACCCTCAACGCAGGGTGAAGGATAAGGAAGCAGTGAATTACCCCGAGCATGGACATGTGCTCCGTCAAGACTCCTTCGTTTTGGAATTTTATGGCATATGGAATTTCTGTTGTTTAAATAAAGATTTCTTTTTCATGATTGTAGTGTTAAATCAGAATGCCTCACCCTATTAATGTTCGTCCTCTGACATTTCAACTACTGTTCTCATACTCTCACTCAGTCAACAACCAGTAATTGTGCCAGGATCCAGGCGTATAAATATGTCTCTGCCCTCAAGAAGCTCATCATCCTTGACGAGCGGAAGGGATAGAAGAATAAAGCAGAAGCTACATTATGGGAATCAGTCTACTAGACGTATAGACTAGGTGCCCCTCTAATCCTCTAGGTCAGAGCTTCTCAAAGCACATCCTCAGACTTTCTGCAACAAACTCGGTCTTAGACCTTCTTATACCACAGACCCCCGGCCCCATGCCTATGGAGTCAAGCATTTAGCCTAGTGCTTGGAGCCAAGTAGTTTTTAACAAGCTCCCTGAGTGAGTTTTATGCCCATCATATACTGAGACCTTGTACTCTAGTCATAAATTCTTGAGACCTGAGGATACAGCATGCTATCATTGGGATATTCCAAAGCCAAAAACAAAAAACGAAACCTACTAAAATCCCAACAAAACAATATATAAACTCAGACCAGCTCATCATCTCATGAAATGAAACTTCCATTCAGTGTCATACTCATTTTCCATGACTCATGGTTATCGGCGTACATCGTTCCATTATTAAACCCTGAAGGAGAAGAACAGCCTGCTTGACAAGAAGTTTCAGACTGGCAAGCCTCTGGAATACTGCCTGGTCCATGCATTGGTAAGAAGATTGCACCAGAAGTTAGCACATCCCGATTGCATTGTGGGGTCACTCTTAACTCTACTCCCTATAATATATGTCATCCCATCATAAATGGACCCTATGAGAAGTAGGGTTTTCTGACAAAGGGGAAGATGCAGCAGCTGTAATATGTGTAAGTATTATTAATATTATTATTAATAGTATCTTTCAACATATGGTCATTTCTCACTGGACCTCAAATCCACTGGACTTGCCCCGTGTTCTATCTTGAGTGTATAGGAAAGAAGAGCTGGAAAATGTGCTCTTGACTCAAACGATAAGGAAGAAGTGCAATCTAATTTCTTCCTTTTCTTAAAGCCCTGATAACTACCAAAAAAAAATTTTTTTAATTAATATAAAAATTCTGGGGGCGCCTGGATGGCTCAGTTGTTAAGCATCCTGGGATCGAGCCCTGCATCGGGCTCCCTGCTCGGCGGGAAGCCTGCTTCTCCCACTCCCACTCCCTCTGCTTGTGTTCCCTCCTCGCTGTGTCTCTCTCTGTCAAATAGATAAATAAAATCTTTAAAAATAAAAAATAAAAATTCTGTCTTTCTTCCCCCACTCCTACCCCAAAAGTTCTGTCTTTCTAATAGCAGGTTCCAAATTTCCAATGGCCAATGGAACAAGACTGGCCTCGGAGGTTGGAGCTCTAAGGTTTAGCTGCACACTGCCTCTGAGCAGAGGTAGGGGTGAATCACCCATTGCTGCATGTAGGGCTCCTCATCTGTCCAATGCTGGCAGCTTCTGCCCTACCTCCAGGGTTTGGATCTGATAAAATGGTGCATGGATATAAAAGTGTTTCATATACTTTAGGTCAATTCTTCTTACCCAGGGGCCCATGGACCCAACCCCCACCCCTTGCCCCCTTGGCCTTGGCCTCGGGATTTTAGTGAACATCTGATGTTATAAATAAAATTGGGTGTGTATGTGCCTATGTGCTTTTTTCTGGGGAGAGGGTCCGTAGCTTTCATCAGATTTTCAAAGGAGTCTATGACCTAAATTAGTATCCTGTTCCTCTTTTCTCTGTAATTAATTACCAAGTGTTTATTGAGCCTTTACCATAGAATCTGTCATTAGTGGTACGGCTAACCCCCGCTTCTCTTCTAACCCTTGAGCAGTCAAGGAATGTTTACAGGGTTTATATTGGTTTGGGTTTCACTTTATAGGAGGGAGGGGGTGAGGGTCATGCACTGAGAGTTGCCTGAGAAGCATTACCTCATCTCTGGGGGAATCTAAGCCCACGGGGCTCCCTCCCCAAACCTCCGACAGAGCAGAGTGTGAGGCTGTCGGGCTCGTTCTAAGTCAGTGTAACGTGTTTTCCACTCTAGCAACACCTAACATATGGCGTGTGCACTGATGCTTATGAAAACAGTGATTCATCCTTAATCCTTAAAAAAAAAAAAAAAACTCAACAGTCGACCCTGTGTGGCCTTGGCTCTCCTCCCTGAATGCCCTTCTGTTCTCCAAAATGTCTGTGTTGTCACCTGCTTCCACCTTGTCCTCTCTGCTCTGCAGCCTTACCTCTCCTGCAGGCTCCTTCCAGCCTTCTGATCTCTGTCTCCTCTTTCCGTTGCTCTTTCCTCTGCTTCCTTGCCACTTCTGGAACTCTCAGCTGCACATTCTCAGCCCTCTCTGTAATGTCAAGACCTTTCCTCTCGCTTCCATCCTTGTACCTCGCTGGAGTGTCCCCTACCCTCGCACCCCTCCTGCACCTGTCTGCTCTGTGCCTTCAGGATCCTTCCCTAGCCCCCACCCCTTCAAAGGAATACCTCCCTATCTGGGGGAATGGGGACCTGGGAAGGTGAAGGAAGACGTAGGAGAGCTGGACTACGGAATTAATGAGGGCAGAGGAGGGGGGAGGAGGGTTGTGGGATAGAAACATTGGGAACTGCTGACTTTTCCTCTCATCTGATTTATCTCACAAGGTCTATTGTTTGATGCCCCACAGGGCAGAAGGCAAAGATGTTACATTATGAGAAAGGACAAATCCTCACCAGTCTTGTAAAAAGTGAAAGAAGAGAAGAAAAGAGAGACAAGAAAAAAGAGAGGGAAAGAATAAAGGGAATATGCCAGGGAAGTGGGGGTGGGGGGAATAAGAAAATATCAGTAATCTCATAGTTTAACTCTATTCAAACCAAAGCAGATCTTAATCAATGGGTTGGGTGATGACAAGAGTCCTATCTGGAGACAGAAGAGGCCAGTGAGATTTGGGATTAGTGCAGTCTCGAATTATGCAACAAGGTGTGTCCCAAACATTCGTTGTTGCTCAGGGCTCAAAACACGTTTTCAAAAAAAAGGAGGTATGATTCAAAGAAGTCAGAGAAAATGGGCGGAATCCTGGTTCGATGTAACCTTGGGCAAGTAACAACCTCTCTGAGCCGTAGTGACAAATAATGATGTCTCTCAAGGACGTGGCATACAGTAGTTGCTCAATAAAGGAGTGCTATTTTTATTATTATTATCATCATTGAAACCCTGCTATATATGGCAGTTAGAATCAGAGGGGAAAACCACCATAGTTAATAACCTGCGATCTACCAGAAATAAAGAACCATGCTTAAAAGACTACAGAAACCTAGCCGTCACATATATTTACCAAAGCTTCCAAAGGAAAATATCCAGAGTTTACCCCCAAGCAATCTGAGTGAATGCTTCTCCAAGCATAGCCTCTGCTGACATCTGTGCCCAGGCAGGGTCATGGCCATCGGGGCAGGCGGAGGCGGGGGGGGGGGGGGTGTGCAGGACGGGGTGGCCCCGGCAGATTGGGGTAAAGAGAGTCAACCTTAAAAGAAGCGGTCAATTTCTGAGCCCCAGTTCCTCATCCACAGAAAGAGGACAGTAATATACCCTGTACACAGGTTGGAGGAAAATCAAAAATTGACCAGTATGCCAAACCTGTGTTTTCTGGAACGTGAGCTCTCTAGAATTTTAATAGGTGTTACCAAAATAGGGAATGCTGGGTCATGGGGAGGTCCCTTACTTCACTGGTGTATGTAGAAATTTATGCAAATTTGCAGTATTTGCCAACGTTTGAAAGGCACACACCCTTTGACACAACCATCCTGCTAACGAGATGGAAGGGAGAGATCAAACTGATTTTCTTATGGCAGAACTTCTTCAAGACGGGAATGTGATATGTAACTTTTCCCAAACATACTGAAACCCAGGCCCCTTTTTTTGTAGAACACCTCCTGGGACTAGTGTTCCAAAGAAGACATTTGGAAATACTGAATTAGAGCATGCGTGTGCGAGCTGGTACAGATGGTCCTCCATAAGCCTTTTATTTTCTTCTGATGGTCCCAGGATTAGCCCTAGACCTCCTATCCCATCACCACCATCTGTTTCTTATGACCCACATCTCTCTCTTCCCTGGCCTGCTGCAGGATACGATGCAGTCCATTCGCTTGTCCCCTGCCCTCTTGTCTCTGAGGTATGGAGTCGCCTAGAAGTTTTCCAAAGATCTTTACTGTTTATAGCAATGAGAAATGAAGAACAAGCTACACCTGGCTGGCTGGGTCAGTGGAGCACCTTACTCTTGATCTCGGGGTCGTGAGTTCGAGCCCCATGTTGGGTGTAGAGATTACTTAAAAATATATTTAAAAACTTTTAAAGAAAAAGGGAAGAACAAAAACATTTTCTCCTCCAACTCCTTTTTATTCACTTCCCTTTACTCTTCTATATGGAATGACAAGACCAAATGCAGATACTAAAGGTAAGCCTGGCTACATTAAAGATGCAATATAAAACTCATCTACATTTCAAAGAAAATTGGATCATAGATCCTGGGTCTTTCAACAGAAAAACTGGAGGAGCATGGACTGTAGACTAAAAAACCAGTTGGAGAACCAAGAGGAGTCAGACAGAACTAGCTTCAGGTGATCTTCCCTTTCCTGTCCTGAGTCGGCATTAGTCTTTTGCCCCAGGATCTGATGTGGTGCCAGTGAGTGGATGTGGGATCGGCCAAGGGAGGAGGGGGTGGAGGAAGGCAGGGAAGTGGTGGGTCTTAAAAGGGAAGAGGCTGTATGAGGTATACAATGGGGCTTTGGTAAATGGGTGGTGTCTATGCAGAGTAGTCTGAAATAAATCCCTGAATGAATGAACTAGTGAGTGAGTAAATGAATCAACTGGACATAAACTGAGAAGAAGTCAGAAAATCATAGTGTCTTCACATTGGAGAAATAAAGATCCTGGCAAGATATGGATGCAGCAGAGCAAGGCTGCCTTGCTTGACCAGGTGAGCTGGTCTCCTGTCCCACCCCGCAACAGTGAGACTCTCCCTAAGACAAATACCTAACTTAATCACTTTTGTTCTAATTCTTCCTCCCGGGCACTAACTCCTAGCAGGCAAGTGCAGGACAGTAGTTGATAGCAGCATTTGTCAATAGACCTGAATTCTACTCTCATCTGCCCAGAGAGGCATTCTCCATCTTTTTTGTTGTTTTTCCTTTAAGCATTGCCTCATCTCTTTCATCTTGGTAGTAGAGATCTTCACCAGCTAGCCCGTCAGGGGTTTGGCACTGTGACTCTGAAATTCCTCGAATAAATATGAAACAAACAAGCAATGGAGACTCCAAGTATTAACTGTACACAGCTAAAAACATCAATATTTACAAAGGACTCCAATTAGCATAATTAATTATTTTGGGGCGTCTTATAGAAAACCACGGAATGCTACTCCACTAATGGAGGAAGTACACAATCTTATTTTTTATTAATATTTTTTTTTATTCATTTATTTATCAGAAAGAGAGCACAAGCAAGGGGAGCGGCAGGAAGAGGTAGAAGCAGGCTCCCCGCTGAGCAAGGAGCGGATGCGGGACCCGATCCCAGGACCCTGGGATCATGACCTGAGCCGAAGGCAGACACTTAACCAACTGAGCCACCCAGGTGTCCCAGAAGTACAATCTTAAAAGCACATGTAAACTCTGACGCACGCAGTAAAAGGGAAAAGTTATTTAGCCAAGAAAGATAGATCTAAAAGTCAATATATTTAAGTAAATATAATCAGGAAGGGGCACCTGGGTGGCTCAGTCAGTTAAGCGACTGCCTTCGGCTCAGGTCATGATCCTGAAGTCCCGGAATCGAGTCCCACATCGGGCTCCCTGCTCAGCAGGGAATCGGCTTCTCCCTCTGACCCTCCCCCCTCTCATGCTCTCTCTCTCTCTCATTCTCTCTCTCAAATAAATAAATAAAATCTTTAAAATAAATTAAATAAATAAATAAATAAAATCTTTAAATATATATATATATATAATCAGGAAGACAAATCTTTAACAAGCAAAATAGGACCTGCGTTCAAAGCCAAAGATAAACTTTTTTAAAATTAACCATTGACTTCAATTATGAATACAAAATCTCCCTACATTTTACTGTAAATAATTAACTGGAGACTCAAAATTTTTTCAGAATAAAAATATAAGTTCTTCAATTCTTAAAAATTTAACTTATGCTAAATGTCCTTTCAATTAAGTGTAGTTAAAGTGATGGAATTTATTTATTTTTAAAGAGTTCATTTTTTTAAAAAGATTTTATTTATTTGACAGAGAGAGATACAGCGAGAGAGGGAACACAAGCAGGGGGAGTGGGAGAGGGAGAAGCAGGCTTCCGGCTGAGCAGGGAGCCCGATGCGGGACTCGATCCCAGGACCCTGGGATCATGACCTGAGCCGAAGGCAGACGCTTAACAACTGAGCCAACCTACAGAGTTGTCTGTTTTTTTTTCTAGCAGAGAGTTTATTTAACAAAAGAGAAATGGGTACATTTTCACAGCTTAAACACCAAAAGATGACAGCTTTCATGAGTTAGGGAATGTTTAAAGGGATCTCAAAATTTCCTAACTTATTTTTGTTAGTGCAAATATCACTTATTGTGTATTTTCTTTGACCTAACCAAAGAATTTTCTTGAGGAAAACTCTGTAGGTGCCCCTACAGAGTTCATTTTTAAGCAATCTCTACACCCCACCCCCCCAACATGGGACTTGAACCTACAACCTGGAGATCAAGAGTTGCACGCTCCACAAATGGAGCCAGCCAGCGGCCCCCAAAGTGCTGGAATTGAAAAAACTAACAAAAGGAAACAAAAATAACAGGAAGAATGAAGATTTGAATATGTTTATGGGTAAGTGAAAGTCGTGTTTTTCTAATTAGGGATGAATTAAGGAATATAATCCTGATTGAAAAAGCAACACGTGCTTCTCCAGAACCTGCTCAATCTTGTATTTTTTTCTCTAATAATCTTTTAATCTTTAAAAATCTTTTAATTTTCCTCTTCTTCCTTACTGAAAGATAACATCTACTTTTTCAAATCACTTCTGTTGGGTAAGATTAATGAGTTCAAGGGAAGGTGATCCTGGACAATCCTGCCTCCAGCTGTGGCAGATTAATTTGTAACAGACCAACACTCCCCCGAGGAACAATTGAAAAAAGTGGAGATGGGTGTAAGGAGTCTGTTTAAGGGCATCAGAGAAGTACCAAGGCACCTAGGACCTGAAGGGGGAAAATTCCAGAGAGAAGGGAATCTTAGGTGTGACCCTGGTATTTGCTAGCTGAAATAGTTTTCTCTTTTCAGGGCATTTGATGATCCAAAACAGGATAGTGGTCAAGAAAAAAAGAAAAACCAGTAATCTGTGCATTATCAGTTGATGTAGTGATTTCATAAAAATAAGTCTAAAATCAACCATGAGAGACGATGGACTCTGAAAAACAAACTGAGGGTTCTAGAGGGGAGGGGGGTGGGAGGATGGGTTAGCCTGGTGATGGGTATTGAGGAGGGCACGTTCTGCATGGAGCACTGGGTGTTGTGCACAAACAATGAATCAGGGAACACTATATCTAAAACTAATGATGTAATGTATGGGGATTAACATAACAATAAAAAAAATAAGTCTAAAATCAGCCAAATATACATTCCTAGCAGCACTGAGAGAGGCACTACCAAACTTTCTAAGTGAGCACTCCAATGCTGTTATTCCTGGCCTTCATTTGGAGTTGTCAGTCTTCTTCTGGACCATAACCAGAATTGACTATTGTAAAGCCTTAACAGAATAAACATTATAAGTTACCTTGGTGAATAATCAAGGAACTGCAGGTAAAGAGCCCTACAAATGAACCAAAGGCATAAGGGAGGTGTTGCAGGTTGGGTTTCCCAGATGCAGGGGCTGAGATGGAGTTTGGGGTATACAACGTTTAAGGACCACTACCTGAGAAAGGATGATGGGAAGAATGGCCAAAGGTGCAAGTGGAGGGGGATGTAGGCTCAGCCATATTTCAGTTAACCGGGCTTGGAGGTATAGAGTAAATATTACCCATCCGAGTTGGGCCCTACTGGGGCCAATGTTCCCAGCATTAAGTCATGGGACTCAGCCTGCCCTGATGGGGCATGGTGTTGGGCAGGGTGACTCTCTGCAGATAAAGTAGACCCTGAGATGCTGGCAGCTGGAGGCCTTTTGCTGACCACCCTCCCTGCAGCTGGACAGGAAGTCTCTCTTTGAAGGAAGACCTAACTCGTACACCTCCATGTTTCCCAAAGCAGTGGTGGCCAAGAAAACAGAACATACTATACTGAAGGGGAATGGAGTCAGGAAGGGGATGGTGCCATCCAAGTGCAGATTCATTCGTTTGATATTCCCCAAACATTCACTGAGCACGTAATCTGGGCCTAGAACCTTCCTGGGGACTGCGGCTGCAGAGACAAGGCTCGCATGTGTCTACCCTTCAAGGACATCCATGCAGGAGGGAAGGCAGGGACGCAGCAGGAAGTGCTCTGAGAGAAGAGAGCAGGAGGGGCTGAGGGACAGCGGAGGGCATCTCCCCCAGTCTGGGAGGGACCTTCATATCTTTCTACCTAAGTGCCTTCCAGGCAGGTGTGTCTGCCGTGTAACTATGGGTGAGCATACTCCTGGTGATTTTTTTTTTAAAGATTTTATTTATTTATTTGAGAGAAAGAGAGAACAAGAGAGAGAGAGAAAGTGCATGAGCACAGAGAGAAAGGGAGAAGCAGACTTCCTGCTGAGCAGAGAGCCTGATGCGGGGCTTGACCCCAGGACCCTGAGATCCTAACATGAGCCGAAGGCAGACGCTGAACCGGCTGAGCCACCCAGGCACGCCGACTCCTGGTGATTTTTATGGAAAAAGTAAAACATAGGGGCAAAGATGACTTAGCTGCCATCCCCAATAATCATATGAAGGGGGGGGTCCACCATCAACTTCCCTGGGCTTTCATCTGTAAGAAAGAGGAACTCTATTTCAAAGAAGAAATTAATTCCTGTGAAATATGTTCACTGAAATCACAAAACTCGGTCAGGATTATATAAAATCTGAGCTTGGTTTTCCCAGTTGTACAAGGCTCAGTAAGTTAAATTTACAGAATCTGCAGAAGGAGCTAAGAAGGGGGCTATTTTTGTCTATTTTGTTCATAGCTGTATGCCAGCTTCTAGAACAGTGCCCGGTACAGAAGGAAATGCGATAGTATTCAGAGTCGGTTACTGAAGGGCATAGTCACCTCCTCTCCTTTTCCCTTTTCTCCACTCTTTTCCAGCCTCTTTAAACACAGGACGACCTCTTAGCTAAGGCAGCGGATGGAAACACCTGCGGTGGCTTCTCCAAGTGTCCGGGGCTTCCTCGTAGCACGGTGGCTGGTTCCAAAGGGAGCATCCAGAGACAGAGAGAAGAAGCCAGACAGAACCCGTGTTGCCTTTTGTGACCCAGAGGAAAAACCATGTCGCTTCCACTACATTCCACTTGTCAAAGCAGTTACAGACATGTTCCCAAGTGCAAAGGCACAGAACATAACTTCTCAATGGAGGAATGTCAATATCACATTGCAAAAAGATCATGTGGGGTCACACACACACACACACACACACACACACACACACACACATCCTTTGGACAATATCATCTGGGCATCTGGTGGTGCCTGGCTGGCTCAGTCGGTAGAACATGCAAGTCTTGATCTCGGGGTTGTAAGTTCGAGCCCCACATTGGGTGTAGAGATTACTTAAAAACAAAATCTTAGGGAAAAAAAAAAGGAAAATACAGTCTGCCATAACCCTTGAAACCTTCCCCTGAGTTCACATTATCTGATATCCCCACTCTGACCTTCACGTCCTTTGTGCAATGTTCAGGAGCTCTGCAGTGAAAACATGAAGAGATCAGCGTATCTTCCCATTGTGCCCAAACTCAGAGTTGGGGGAGCGAAGGGGAGTGTGTATCTCAGCAAGTAGAGGACTCACCTGGGCTCTGTGTGACTTGGGAGCAGAGCCACGTACAACTGTCCTCTCCATCATCAGTGTCTGCGTACCCATTTCTGGCCCTTTTCCCATCTCTTTTTCATTTTTTATGTCATAGGGAATAAATCATCTTGGGGAAAAAAGACATTACTGTACAGTGTTAAAACTCCAGTTTTATTTACTTATGGACGATGCTTGTGATATTAAGAATTTTAAGCTGGGAGCACCTGGTTGGCTCAGTCGGTGGAGCATGAGACTTGATCTCAGGGTCGTGAGTTCGAACCCGCATTAGGGGTAGAGATTTTCTTAAAAAATTAAAAAAAAAAAAAAAGAGGCGCCTGGGTGGCTCAGTCGTTAAGCGTCTGCCTTCGGCTCAGGTCATGATTCCAGGGTCCTGGGATCGAGCCCTGCATCAGGCTCCCTGCTCCACGGGAAGCCTGCTTCTCCTTCTCCCACTCCCCCTGCTTGTGTTTCCTCTCTCGCTGTGTCTCTCTCTGTCAAATAAATAAATAAAATCTTTAAAAAAAAGATTTAAAAAAAAGAATTTTAAGCTGAATTCATTTGTGCTGGGTGGTCCATTTGATAGAAAGTAGAATTTCAGAGGCACCTGGGTGGCTCAGTCAGTTAAGCGTTGGACTCTTCTCTTGATTTCGGTTCTGGTTATGATCTCAGGAACGTGGGATTGAACCCGGTGTTGGGCCCTGTGCTCAGCTTGGAGTCTGCTTATCCCTCTCCCTCTGCTCCACTTTCTCTCTCTCTCAAATAAATTTAAAAAATATTTTTAAAAAAGAAAGTAGAGGGGCGCCTGGGTGGCTCAGTCGTTAAGCGTCTGCCTTCGGCTCAGGTCGTGATCCCAGGGTCCTGGGATCGAGCCCCGCGTCGGGCTCCCTGCTCCGCGGGAAGCCTGCTTCTCCCTCTCCCACTCCCCCTGCTTGTATTCCCTCTCTCGCTGTGTCTCTCTCTGTCAAATAAATAAATAAAAAATCTTAAAATAAAAAAATAAATAAATAAATAAATAAAAAATAAAAAAGAAAGTAGAATTTCAAACTCAGTACTAGAGTAGTAATTCATTTGTAGATCCCAATGTCAGAGTGCAATTCAAGTCTTTTTAATTTCAATGAATGTATGCATTAGCCTACAGTTAAAATCATCTAAAACCCTCTTCCAATAATATGATCGGACTGAAATAGCATCCAGAGTGCTTAGATTGAAAAAAAAAATGGCATAACTCAATTTCCAAATACAGTACCTTGAATAAATAAATTTAAAGAACTCATTCTTGTTTTATTGTAGATATTGCTTCATAATTGTCCTTTCTGTTCTCTCTTTATTTCTTTTTGGGAAGCTGGGGAAGGGGTGACTAATGCAAAAGCAAAGCCGGCAACTTATCTTAAACCACAACTACTTTTCCTGTATCCTAAACCCTCGAGGGGGGTTTCTAAAGAAAAAAAGAAAATTAAACCTTATCCAGCGGAATTTAGAGAGCTAGAAATAAAACGGCCTTAAAAGTTGTAACAGATATCTTTCTGGTTTATGACCACATTCTCTAACATCTGTTGAGGGACATTTTCTGACCAAAGGGCCTGTCAATATCAATAAGCAAAGACGCTTTCCTCATTGTTCTAGAATCTACGGCGTCTAGGGTTATTGAAATGGATATATACTGTAGTTCACACCAGAGGATGGACAGAGAGTAAAGAGGGAAGGAAAAGGGGAGCGTGGATTACAGTGTGGCGTTGCCCCTGGCCCCGCTTTGAACTCTCCCTGGCTTTTTGGAACTTAACCAAGGCCAAACGGGCAGTTGTAGCGGGCTCAAGGCCTCTGGTTCTCTGTATATAGTGAGGGGTAGATTTTGAGGTTAAGATTATGAAGTTTTGTGGTGACTTTAAACTAGAAAGTATTGCATTCACCTTTTATATTCCCCAAAGAAAGAAGAAATGCCCAGCCATGTAATGAAACTCCTTTCAATCTGACCATTGTGTTAGGAACAGATTTCACACTGAGCAAATCTTTGCAACCAGACTCGAATGTTTCCCATTAAGTCTGTGCACGGGTATAAACGTGCAAGTGCCGGCTGCAAAGTGTGCAATTCTCCCAGCAAAAGGCACACACTTGGTGACTTGGATAGAGTATCAAAAACATACACAGTTGAACACTTGTTTGCACTTACTATTGCTGTAACTCAGAGCCTAAACAATGAGAAAGCAACCTCCCTAAATTGTCTTGGGGTGGAGTCGGGGGAGAACTGATTAGACAGGACATGCGTAGCTCAAATTGTTACAGCCTTAGTTCCTTGAATAAGAATTGTTCATATTTCGGGGCACCTGGGTGGCTAAGTCATTGATCCCGGGGTCCTGGGATCGAGCCCTGTATTGGGCTCCCTGCTCGGCAGGAAGCCTGCTTCTCCCTCTCCCGCTCCCCCTGCCTGTGTTCCCTCTCTTGCTGTGTCTCTGTCAAATGAATAAATAAAATCTTAAAAAAAAAAAATAGAAAGAAAAAAAGAGAATTGTTCATATTTCAATGGCTACAATTTATCTTACCAGAATCTGTCACAGTTTAGCAACTTTTGGTGTAAAACAAGTGCTAGAAAATGGAGTCGAAAATGATACACGAAATGTCCAACTCTCAAAACAGCAGATTCTATTCAGAAAGTGATTTGTATTAAAGTTGAAGATAACCACATTAACAGAACATTTTACTCTGTTATAAAATAGTTCTTATTTTGATTGGGGGGGGCGTTCCTTCTTTCCCCCCTTGTCTCAGAGTAAATGTTAAAAACAACCAGTTCTTGCAAAATAGCTGCATACTAGAGAGTGTTAAACCCAATTAAAGTCCCCTGGTGTAACTACAATAATGCTAATGAGAACAGAAATCCTGGCACTTATACGATGCTCTCATCCCACACTTGAGAAAAGTTCATAGATGGTATCTTATGAACCCTTTTTGAATAATGGGCTTTGTTATCTCCACTTTATCATCGAGGAAATCAAGGTATCCAAAGATAACTTGCCGAGGTCATAAGCCTCCTCAGAGCCACGACCAGGAAAGAGAGCCCTTCAAAGTGCTCACTGCCTGCTTCCTCGGGCCGCTAGAGGACAAGCTCATCCGAGAGTCCATCTTATGTTCCCAGCTCAGAGATCAACTTTGCATGCACATGCAAGGAGTAACTTTTGTAGAAAACGTACTGACCGGGGTAAGTGGCAAAATAAGAGGGAAAGAGAATAAACAGAAAAATGAAGGCTGATCTGTGACACTTCAAAAAAGTTATTTCTACAATTGTTCAAAGGAGGTCATGTTGCAGAACCTTTTTTTTTCTTTTAATGATTTTATTTATTTACTTAAGAGAGAGTGCACAAGGTGGGGGTACAGAGAGACAAGCAGACTCCCCACTGAGCAGGGAGCCCTACGCGGGAGGGTGGGGTGGCTCCATTCCAGGACCCTGAGATCACGACCTGACCTGAAGGCAGGTGCTTCAGCCACCCAGGCGCCCTCATGTGCAGAATCTTACAAAGCTTTAGCATTATTTAATACAACTTGTGCAACATACCTCTATCCTGAAAGTTTCCACTTTCTAATTTCAAATTTTAAAATTATATTGAATACTTTCACTTAATGTTTCAAACAATACAGTGTCCTTCAGCATTTTAAAGCGGCATTTCAAATTGGTTTCAATATGTATTATCTCATACAAAAACAAGTATATTGTTACTTTATTATATATTGATATCAAAAACATATACCCTAGGGATGCCTGGGTGGCTCAGTCAGTTGAGCTTGAGCGTCTGACTTGATTTTGGCTCAGGTCTCCATCTCAGGATCCTGGGATGGAGCCCATTGTGTCTCTGTGCTCAGTGGGGAGTCTGCTTCTCCCTCTCCCTCTGCCCCTCCCCCCACTCATGCACTCTCTTTCTCTCAAATAAATGAATCTTTTAAAAAAATAAAAAATTTTAAAAAACCATATACAGTAAAAATAAATTTTTACTACTGAATATATTCAGATTTTGGAGAGTTGATGTGCAATGTTGTAGGAATTATTTCAGTGGGTCTGGAATTCTTCCAAAGAGCCATTCCTACTTGGTTTGGGGTTGGGCTTGGTTTTTTTTTTCCCCTTCAACTTAAATTTTCATATTTGCCTACAATACAAGTCATTAGAGAAAGTAAGAGGGGGAAAAAGGACATTTTCCTCCCCTGAGAGGATAATCAGCCTCTGGCAAAACTCTTCTTTCTCCTACCCTCTCCCCAGTCTTTTTTTTTTTTTAAGATTTTATTTTTATTTTTATTATTTATTTATTTATTTATTTTTAGATTTTTTATTTATTTATTTTTTTTGACAGAGAGAGACACAGCAGAGACCCAGGGACTTGATCCCTGGGACCACGACCTGAGCCAAAGGCAGACGCCCAACAACTGAGCCACCCAGGCACCCCTATTTTTATTATTTTTTTTTAAGATTTTATTTATTTATTTGACAGAGAGAGACACAGCGGGAGAGGGAACACAAGCAGGAGGAGTGGGAGAGGGAGAAGCAGGCTTCCTGCTGAGCAGGGAGCCCGATGTGGGGCTCGATCCCAGGACCCTGGGACCATGACCTGAGCCGAAGGCAGATGCTTTAACGACTGAGCTACCCAGACGCCCCTAAAGATTTTATTTTTTAAGTAATCTCTACACCCCTCATAGGGCTTGAACCCGCAACACCAAGATCAAGAGTCACCTGTTCCACTGATTGAGCCAACCAGGTGCCCTCCCCATTCTTTTTTTTTTTTTTAAAGATTTTATTTATTTATTTATTTGACAGAGAGAGAGGCAGCGAGAGAAGGAACACAAGCAGGAGGAGTGGGAGAGGGAGAAGCAGGCTTCCCGCTGAGCAGGGAGTCCGATATGGGGCTCGATCCCAGGACCCTGGGATCATGACCTGAGCCGAAGGCAGACACTTAATGGCTGAGCCACCCAGGCGCCCTCCCCATTCTTTTTGATCCCAATTCCAATCATCTTCAACTATCACCATCATGCTCTCTGACTCCAGTTTAAGGTGATATTGACCTACAAGTATGTGCATTGTAATAGCTAGACTTTTGAGGCCTGACAATGTTCCAGGGCCCAAAGGCCATCATTTGTAATGGTAGAATTTCAGCTACATTGACAGATGGTGGGGGAGCCATTTTTTAAACCAGAATTGATCCCCCTCGATTCATGTTTCAGAAGTAACATATATAAGGGCAAGCTCTGAGCACAGGTTTTGATTACTTTTCAGCTTGTCTTAAATTTTAAAAACCTAACAAAGCTGGAGAGTAGTCTACCAAAGAATGAGGGCCACAGCTTCTCCTAGACCTTGAATTCTATACCAGGCACAGATGGTCCCCTTAGACCACTGGGGCCCACCCCACCCCCACTGCTACAGGGGAGAGGAGGAACAGCAAGGAGAGCTGCAGGCCCTGACAACAGGATTTGTCAGGGATTAGACTCCTCATGGAAATTCTGACACCTGTAGTTCCATAATTATTTATTCTTCTCACAATAAAATGAAAATACCCTGTTAAAAGGTCATGTCTTATGTGATAACCTAACAGCATAGGAGTACTTAGGTGTTTGGTAAAAATCAAGATTCCTGGACCTTAACAGAGAATCATTACATCAGTCCTGGGTCCTTGGGGTTCAAGAATCTTAATTTTTAACCAAAATTCTCATTTGATCCTTAGACACAGTGACATGTGAGAACCCAGGGTGCAGGCAGGGGGTGGGGGAGGGAGGGGAGAAAGAAGAACAGAGAACGTGAAGTTGGGTTTATGTGTGGAATCGAAGGTAAACACTCATAAAGCATGACCCATTTGACAATTTAAGCCAGTCTTGGAAGGCATAGAGAAAGCCAAAAAGGAAAATCAATGAGGAAAAAAAGAGTGCACAAGTTTTAGGGACCTGCCGCGGGCCTCTAAAACGTTGTCTTGCATTGCATAGGTCTCTGCCACCACATCCAGAAAGGAGGCTTTTTTGTTTGTTTTTTTAAGATTTATTTTATTTATTTGAGAGAGAGAGAGAGAGCACAGAGGGAGAGTGAGAGGGAGAAGCGGACTCTCGCGGAGCAGAGAGCCCGAGGCTGGGCTCCATCCCAGGACCCAGGGCCCAGGATGACGACCTGAGCTGAAGGCAGCCGCTTAACCCACTGAGCCACCCAGGCGCCCCCCAGAAAGGAGTTTTGGGAAGGGAAGGGAAGGGAAGGGAGCCCTCCCTCCCTTCTTCCCTGCCTTCCTCCCTCCCTTCCTCTTTTCTTTTCTTTTCTTCAAAAAGCTTTATTGTGTCTATTTGGCCCATGGCTTGGGAGAGGGCTCCCCCGCGGTGGCGGGGAGAGGCTCAGGCAGAAGGCCTGGCACCGGCAGAGTGCAGACGCGGCCCTGAAAGGACCCGCCCGGGCCACCAGTCTGCGCAGGTGCGTCAGGGGGGCCGCCATCTTCTTGACGCGCTTCATCTGGCCACCCGGAAGTGGTTCTCCCGGAAGTCCCAGAGGCGGTGGGGGTCAGCTTCAGGCGCTGCTCCAGGACTGTGGTGGCGTCTGGGGCGTCCAGGACTCGCCTGCTGACCCGGGGGCGCCTTCCGCACGTCTCTGAAGAGGGCGCAGCCTCAAGCTGGTTTTGCTTCAGGAGACGCTGGGCGCCGTCGTGCTTCTCTTTGGCCACCTTGCCGGGAAGTGGCCGCGGTGGAAATAGAAGCCCCGAGAGAGGTGGGTGCAGGAGGCCCGCAGGTTGACCTGGCAGGGACAAGCGGCCCCCACGTAGGTGGAATAATTCTGAGGAATCTGGGGGCGCATGGTTGATGGGCAATGAGGAGCCAAGCTCGAGACCAAAATGGTTCCGAAGGTTGCACTTGAAAAAGAGGTTACAGGGTGGCGGGAGGCTGGGCCTCCCAGGGTCTGCTCCCACCAAACACTGTGGAAGCCAGAGGCGGATCCGCGGGGCTGCCAGCTCGCTGCCACTTCCTTCCTTCCTCCTTTCCTTTCCATATAAAAAGATGCCTTTCCCTAGGCAGTGCGCAGACTTTTGCGAAGGAAAGAAGGGATTTGTGGACAGTTAGGTATTTTTTGCAAATAAAATGCTGTGTATTTATGCATCTCATATCTTTTCCCACGTTAGCTTCTTCAAGGATTTCTACAAAGATGGTATTTTTTCAGGTTCTTCTTTTTTTTTTTTTAATAACACTTCACTTAAAATAGACAAAACATTATTATAAACACAAATATCTTTTACTAACTCTACACAATATTAGAAGCTTTATAGACTCCAAAGACTACCATGATTAACCTTCCTCGGATAAAACTTTAGGGATGTGCTTTGAACCCACAAAAGAAATTAAATGCACAGTTAAGACTGATTTTCATCATCAAGTTGCAACAGGGAATTGTCTTTAAAGCCATCTCCTGCTGCCTTCATTAGAGTCTCAATCTCTTGCTGCAAATTTATATTCCTTTGTGGGTTTAAGGCAGATATTGGATATCCTTTTAATCTATATTTATTAAGTGAGCTATTGACGAGTCTCACTCTGCCACAAATTCATGAACAATGTTCCCGTCGTCACTCTAGTGGGATTCTTAAGTGAATACAACATCTTCAGGATAAGTGGTCATTTTTCACAGAGTAAATGGGCATATTTTTTTTTTAATGCGCAAGTTAAAAACATACCAAGATAGGCTTTGACTTGCCCCACAAGCCCAAATCAACTAATAAGAGTTAAGTATGCCAGTAACAGAACACCAGAAGAGGAGTTTTCAGCTCCCCCGTCCCATCCCCCACCATCTCCTTCTTCAGATAGACTCTCCCCGTTCAGAACCTTCTGTATCCGAGCAAAGCTCCTGATGAGAAGAAACTTCTACCTAGAGAGGTTTGCCTGATGGCTCTCAGATCCGTTCGCTGCCCGTCCGTTCTGCATCACAAGGGAACTGACCTGTGCAAGCTCCATTTTGCCCCCTCCCAACTGGCTTCCAGCTGCATTCAGTCAGTGGGAGACACTGGACAGGGATGGGGGGAAGGGCAGGAGGAAGGGAGAAGTTAGAGGACTTCTCCCCCTTCATTCATCTCTGTTTTTGGCAGCATCTTTGGCTCTCACCTCTCCCATGGCTGCAGCTTCCCACTGGCTGAACCTAGCTGGAGGCCAGTTGGCAAGGGAGTCTGGGAAATGCCATTTGCACATCAGCCCCTTGTGCATGATCCGAGGCAGAACAGGGCAAGTATGAGGACTGGATCTGAGAACAAATAGCCAAATGACCAGCACAGAGGCTGAGCTAAGTCAGACTCACGGGGGCCGCTCTACCTTGGTGGGGCCAAGAACAACAGCTGACTCCATTGCATCTATTCAGTATTTATGGAGCGTTTACCAGGTGTTAGGAACTGTGCTAGGTGCTGAGAATGCAAAGATCAATACATGTGGTCCCAGCTCTCCTCCCTTCTAGCTGGCCGCTCCAAGCTGGCTTCTTCTCTGTTGTAAAATGGGGAAGGTAATAGTCTCTACTTCCTAGGATTGTTGGAAGGTTTACATGAGATCATTGCTTACAGTAGGCATTCAGTGAGTAGTTGTTGGATAAAACGGTGCCTACTGAGACAACACCTAATAAGTAAGACCACTTCACTGATTACCTCTGTGCCAGGCACACACGTTACTTTAATTCCTACATCTATCAAGGTAGAGTAAACAAGCAGTTTTAATACACTGCTCAGGGCCATAACAATGCCACCTACAAACTGGTGGAAATGCAGTAGGGGCAGAACCTGTAGCGACTGCACAGAGGAATATGGAGGATTCCATGGGTGGGGAGGCACAGGAGGCAGGACCTGGAGAGTGAGGAACCTTGGAATAATAACAGCAATCACTAAGACCAATTGAGAACTCACTCAGGGCCGGGCCCTGAGCTACAGGCACTCACTGAGTCTTCCTCCATGGAAAGCCCTAGCAGCCTGGGAGGTTTGTACTCCTACCAACCCCATCTTACAGAGAAAGACGCTGAAGTTTAGAGTTGCTGAATAACATGTCCGAGGTCACCGAACTGCTAAGAGTTAGGATCAGGATCCAAACCTTGACTGATGCTTTGACGACTGGCATAGTCCTCTCCTGGGTTTATGGATGTATGCTTTCATTAAGAATTAACCAACACACAGCAGCCACGCAAATGACAAATCTGTGCACTAACATCCAACAGGCTGTAGAATCCTTGGGGGAGTTTTGCAGAGAGGCCCTGATTCTGAAGTCACTGAATTCTTTGGGAAGTCCTGCATGCTGCATCCAGCAGCTCAGCCCCAGCTGGGGAGGAGGAGTTGGGGACAAAGCCTCTGGAAATAAACCACGTGGCCTTGGGAGATGAGTTAACCCTTTTAAGACGCCAGGCTAATATTTGGTTTAATTATCTCTTCCAAGATACTAAATGGCATTCCCATAGTATCACAGAGTAAATTTATCTCTCAAATGGGAGCCATTGACTAACCTATTTCAGGCGTCAATTCTCCTGTCTCAGGCAGCTTTTCTTTAAAAGGCCAGTTGCAGGCAAGATCACTACTTTTCTACTTAAAAGAAAGTGGGGAGAAGTCCTTAAAACCTCCCAAGATTGGGGCGCCTGGGTGGCTCAGTTGGTTAAGCGACTGCCTTCGGCTCAGGTCATGATCCTGGAGTCCCGGGATCGAGTCCCGCATCGGGCTCCCTGCTCGGCAGAGAGTCTGCTTCTCCCTCTGACCCTCACCCCTCTCATGTGCTCTCTCATTCTCTCTCTCTCAAATAAATAAATAAAATCTTTAAAAAAAAAAAAAACCTCCCAAGATTGCTTTTAATTAAAAAAAAAATACTAACCCTTATTTTTCTTGTTTCTCCAACCTCCTGTGCTGCTGGGGGAAATGAGATATTTTGCAAATAAAAGTCGACTTTTTCTTCGAATTTCAGAGCTGTTCAATTATAAACACTGCCACCTGCAAAGTTGGAAATCAATTCAACTGCAGTCTTCTTTAAAGCTTTTTCAATGCAGCTGCTAACCTGTCTAGATGTTTAACTTTCAGATTTCAAAACCCGTCAGTTAAAACTTGCTTACTGTTACTCCTTTTCTCTGAAGCTCCAAGCCTGAGGAGAAATTATGTAGCAAATTGGAAACAGGGAACTAAGACTTGATAGCAAAACAAAAGACCCGCTGATGGGCTGGAGTACCAAGAAACTGCAGTCCTTGCTCTGAAAATGCATAAGGATTAGAGGGCTCATCTACTAGCAGCCTCCACTGGGGTTGTGACTTCTCAGTTCTGAAACAAGCAGTGAATTGATCCCTTCACAAAAACACCTGGTCTATTCCGAGAAAAAAATTAGTCAAACCTGTTGTTGGCTGAGTTTACCGGTCAATTCCGTTAAATTGTGGCAATGGTAGCAATGGGTAGACAGGCTCATTAAAAATACCATTTGGGGAAATCCTAAGGCAATGGGATAGTCATTACTGAACTAACTCTGTTGGCCCTGAAAGAGTTAATTCAACTCCTAAAGGAAAGCAATTTACTTTCTATTCCCCAGGAGGATGAGCCAGCCTCTTACAGAGCTTAATACAATGAGGCTGGTTTTTTGTTTTGTTTTGTTTTGTTTTTTTACCAGCCCTCCCCTCTCCTCTCCAGGCTGAAAGCCCCCCTGACAGTTGACAAGCCCAAGACGGGGTACACTGGGAGGGTCACCTCTCATTCCTCCGTGTAGGCCCCACTAGGCCTGAGGCTGGCTGGGTAATACTGCATAAATCCGTACGTGCAAGGAACAAGCACAGGGACAAATCCCTTGACTTTGTGTGTCTGGATTCTAAACACCTACCCGGATTCTAACAGTGCAGCCAGATCAATCTATCAACGAACGTGGCTAAGGGATACCTGATTTATATGCAACCTTAGCAGTGTATCATTGGGCCCAAAGCAACAGTGTAGAACCGTTCTGCACAGACTCTGGTCCGGGCCAGACTGAGGACAGAGGTCATTGCCTCCTGGACCAGTGTCCCCGTTGCCAACGAGAAGAGAGCCAGAGAGCCCAGAGAAGTATGAAATGATCAAGACATTCCCTTGTGGATACGTTTTTAACAATTCATTATGAAAAATGCCAAACATAGTTTAAAAATGACATAATATTGTAATGACCCTCACGTACCCATCACCAAGCTGCAACAGTTAATAACTTACAGCCAATTGTATTTCAACTTCAGCCCCATCCACTGCCTCCCTACCATGTTATCTTGAAGCAAATCCCAGACTTTCTATCATTGGATTCATAAATATTTCAGTGCGTATCTCTAAAAGATAAGGGCTCTTTTTATTTTTGAGAAAATGCGAAACAGTTATTAACCCTAAAAAAAAAATACCCTTTTGACACATTAACAACATGAATGAACCTTGAGGACATTCTGCTGAGTGAAATAAGCCAGTCACAAAAGGACAAACAGTGTATCATTCCACTTATCTGAGGTTCCTAGAGTACTAAATCCATAGAGACAAAAAGTGGAGTGGTGGTTGCCAGGGGCTGGGGGAAGGAGGGGATGGGGATTATGGTTTAATGGGTATGGTTTCAGGGTTGCAAGATGAACAGAATTCTGGGGTTGGATGATGGTGACAGTAACACAACAATGTGGACGTATTCAGTAGCACTGAACTATATACTTAAAAATGGTTAAGATAGTAAATTTTATGTTAGGTATATATATTTTGCCACAGTTTTTTTTAATGGTAAATTTTCAAGCCCTTCACATCAAGTGAGTGTTTACCATGTAGGTGTCATAGGTTTTGTTCAGTTTGTTTGCCTGGATCAGAATCCACATAAGGTTCACATGCTACTGTTGGCTGTCAGGTGTTTTCAATCTGCATGTTCCCCTCCATCTGTTTTTTCCCTCATTGCAATCTACCCATTGAAGAGACGTTTCCGGTAAAGTTTTACACAGTTCGGATTTTGCTCTTTGCATCCTTGTGGAGTCATCTGTTCATTGTCTTCTTGAAAATCAGAAGTGGGATCAAGAGAGCAGATCAGATTTTAATTTGATGTCTTTGGCAAGACTATTGCATAGGTTCGACTAGATCACTGGAAGACTGTATGATGGACCCAAATTGTGTGTGCAAAGATTAATCAGCAAACTATGATGATCAGCTTAGCATGAGCTCTCCACTGTCAGGAGCCTTGGTGGGGATGTGATGGGGGGTGGGGGGCGGTGGGCATAGGAGGAATGAGAGGAAATACCAAAAAAGTGTTTTGACAGAATCCTTCCCATCAAGGAACCCAGCCTTGTGAAGGAGGCAAAACTGATACACATGAAACAAGAATTAAGTGCAAAACTGTGCTGTGCCTATAAACACCATCTCCTTCCAAGGAGGAGATTGTCTGAAAAGGTTTTAGGTAGGATAACATTCTTGAAATGGGTCTTGAAGATTGGTAGATTTTGGAAGAAAGATGGCATTCAAGGAAGTGAAAGTATACAAAGAAAAGCACAAAGGTGGATACAGAGGATGATTTAGACTGGTTGGAAATGGTAAGGCATTATAGAGACATGAAAACATAGCAGAGAGATAAGAGTTGGGGGAAATCTGATCTCTAGAGTTGGAGGCACATTACATATTACTTATGTTTTGACATGTACGCTTCAGCAAGATTCTAAAGGTCTGCAAATGTCTGGGCTCCTGGGTGACTCAGGTGTCCAACTCTTGATTTCGGCTCGGGTCCTGGGATTGAGCCCCACGGCGGACTCCATGTTCAGTGGGGAGTCTGCTTGAGGATTCTCTTTCCCTCTCCCTGTGCTCCTCCCTCCACTTGTGCATGCACACTCTCTCTTTCTCTCTCTCTCTCAAATAAATAAATCTTTTAAAAAAAGTAAAGGTCTGCAAATGTCATAGATGTTTCAAGGATCTGATTTCCAGTATCGTTTAATAGAAGAATTGAGCGTTCACCTTACTGAGATCTTTTCCAACTGAGTTGACCCTTTCTGGAAATTAAACACATGGGAAAGAGTTTTATGAAACAGATAGTTAGAATTTGCTAAAGTGTTTAGGATTAGCTTTAAAATGCTCCATCAGGGGCATCTGGGTGGCTCAGTCGTTAAGCGTCTGCCTTTGGCTCAGGTCAAGGTCCCAGGGTCCTGGGATCGAGCCCCGCATCGGGCTCCCTGCTCAGTGGGAAGCCTGCTTCTCCCTCTCCCACTCCCCCTGCTTGTGTTCCCTCTCTCACTGTGTCTCTCTCCGTTAAATAAATAAATAAAATCTTTAAAAAAAAAATAAAATGCTCCATCAGAGAGGTAGATACAGATGAAGAAAGATTGCCGGAGTTGGTAATTGTTGGAGCTGAGTGATGGGTTCATAGGGCTCATAATTCTCCCTACTTTTGTGTACACTTGAATAATAAAAAGTTATTTGTAAACCTATTACTATTGGGGTCAAGGGTCATTCCCACATCCCATGTTTTCAATGTTATAGCAAAAAAAGGATTCACTGGACCAGAAGATGCAGTGCTTGTCTCTTCCGTTACTAAGCTGTTTAACTCTGAGCCCATTACTTCACCTCTGTGGGCCTCAACTCCCTTCTCTATAAAATGAGGGGAAAAAGGAAAGAGCTAACATTTATGGACTGCCTATTAAGTGCAGGAATTGTGCAATGCACTTTATATACATGATCTCAATTATTGAAAGGGTAGACACAGTGTTCTCCTTGGGCTCCAAAATTTCTTTCCCACTCTGGAGTTCAAGAACTATCCCTTTCACTTTCATTTCTTTCCTTGATAAGCCCATATTCCAGATACCTTGCTAGGCTATGAAGACATACAGATAAAAGAGCTCCTATCTTCAAGGAGCTTATGATCTAAAAAGACAGACTAGCAGCTCTCCAAATGGAGACTATGCACTTCATGAAGTGTTAAAGAACAAAACGGATGAGTAAGAAAGATTACACTACAAGTAATGTTTTTTGTTTTTGTTTTTTTAAAGATTTTATTTTTAAGCAATCTCTATGCCCAATGTGGGCTTAAACTCACAACCTGGAGATGAAGAGTCCCATGCTCTACCGACTGAGCCAGCTAGGCGTCCCATCTCCAGAACTTTTTCATCATCCCAAGCTGAAACTTAGTACCCACTAAACACTAACACCCATTCTCTCTTCCCCCAGCCAATGGCCACCACCATTCTATTTTCTGACTGTATGAATTTGACTACCCTAAATACCTCATACAGGTAGAATCATACCATATTTGTCTTTTTGTGGCTGGCTTTACTCAGCATAGTGTCCTCAAGGTTCATCCATGTTATAACGTGTCAGAATTTCCTTCCTTTTATGGCCGAATACTATTCCATTGTGTATATCTCCCACATTTTATCCATTCATCTGTCAATGGACACTTGGGTTGCTTCTACCTCTTGTCTATTGTGAATAGTACTGCAATGAACATGAGTATACAAGTAACTCTTCAAGACTCTGCTTTCAATTCTTTGTGGTATATACCAGTTAAGTCTTGAAGAATGAAAAATAATTAAGGCAAAAAGGAAAATACAAGCATTCCAAGAACAGTGAGCAACTTAAACAAAAGCACAGAGACCTATATTGTTCAGTAGGGCTGGAGAGTAGGGAGGAGGTGAGTGGTGAGATAGATATGAAGCTAGGGAAGGAGGCAGGGGCTAGACCTCCAAGGGCCTCACATACCGTGGGGAATGGACAGTGGGGGCTAACAGTGAACTCAGATAAAATCCCTCTGCTATTCTTAAAGAGTCCAGTGTAGGGGCACCTGGGTGGCTCAGTCAGTTAGGCGTCTGCCTTCGGCTCAGGTCATGATCTTGGGTCCTGGGATCGAGCCCGTGTAGGGCTCCCAGCTCAACAGGTAGTCTGCTTCTACCTCACCCTCTGCCCTCCCCTCACTCATGCTCTCAATATCTCTCTCAGATAAGTAAATAAAATCTTTTTTTTTTTTTAAGATTTTATTTATTTATTTGACAGAGACACACAGTGAGAGAGGGAACACAAGCAGGGGGAGTGGGAGAAGGAGAAGCAAGCTTCCCGCTGAGCAGGGAGCCCAATGTGGGGCTCGATCCCAGGACCCTGGGATCATGACCTGGGCCGAAGGCAGATGCTTAACTACTGAGCCACCCAGGCGCCCCGATAAAATCTTTTAAAAAGAAAGAGTCCAGTGTAATGTAATTTTTAAGCAAATATTCAAAAACTATATCTTTATAGAGAAGAGTTCAGGCCCTAGTGGAAATGACCACTAGAGAATGAACACACACGGTGGTGACCCCAGTCTTACGCTCCTCCCACGGTCATCCCCCTCACTCTACAGTAATGGACTGCTCAGTTGACTAACTCTTTATGGTCAGTAGATATAGGCTATTTGGTAAAGTCTTTTGCTCAAAATATACTTTCTAATGCACTGCTTTTGACTGAATTCTTTTCAGAATCCACTAAACCAGAGCACAGATCCGATTATGAGATTCTACATTCAACTCCCCAGCTTGCTTGCTTGGTAACACAGGATGAGTCCCTTCAGTTGTGGTAAAAATGGTGCCAGGTAAACTTGGGGCCCAACCAGATATGAATGTTTTTATGACAGTGCAGCCAATAATCTATTCATTTCTATAAAGAGTATTTTTTTTTAAAGTAAACTCCATACCCAATGTGGGGCTTGAACTCACGACCCCAAGATCAAGTCGCATGCTCTGCAGACTGAGCCAGCCAGCTGCCCCTGTATAAAGAGTCTTAATCCCATGTGAACCCAGTGACAGTGTAGAGAAATAGATGGTGAGCTGTGTGTGTGTGTGTGTGTGTGTGTGTGTGTGTTACTTTAACACTCTAATGGCATTTGGGTATTTCTCACAATGCTAATGAACATTAGCACAATTAATGAACAAGTTATTCTCACAAGAGGATCCGTAAAGAATGTCCATGTGTTCTTCAGGTTTAACTTTTCTGGTATTCATGTTGATCTTTTTTTTTTTATATAATAGTAAAAATCAAGAACCACTGTATTGATTTCTCAACAAGTCATTCACCCAGTGCAAGTTTGGTTTGTGTGTGGTTGTAGTGGTGGGGAGAGTGTATGGTAGGTGGGGATATGTGGTCTAGGTCACTGGTTTTGTTGCTCCATAAGATGGTTCACAGATCCCAAAATGCTGTAAAACCAGGGCTCTGGTTCTGAAATCCTGCAACATGGTTCAGTCAACAGAGGTGGAGTTTGAAGTGACCTTTGATGTTAGAGAGTAACACAAAAAGTCATCAGTATTAACTGGCAGCCCTCAAGTGAGTGATGTCCCCAAATACATTGGCGAAGGTAGAATGATCCTAGCGAAGGACAGTCTGGTCCTAATCTTTTAGGGACTGGTCACTTCACACTTCAAGTCTGTCGTTCAGCTCTAGTTATGATGTCTTAAATGCAACTGTGAAGCATGTGGGTGATGAGAATTGATTTTCATTATATTCTCTTTTATTCAGTCTGACTGTTTATAGGCACACTGTATTGCTTAGGATTTAAGTTCAACTCCTTATAACAGAGATCTAGCTCACCCTTCCAGTCCAAAATGGCTTAAACAAGACAACAGTTTGTTTTTCTCTCAGATAAAAGTATAACTACAAGCAGTTAGGGATGGTGGGGTGGCCACAGCTGCCATCTGCCTCCCCCAGATGTTGCCCTGCTCACGTGGCCAAAGATGGCTCACTACCAGTCCTTGTTGCAAGCCACAGGGTAGAGGAAGGTGAGAAGAAGAGGCTTATCACCTCGCTGTAAGAATGCATCCCAGAAGTGGCACTTCCAATGGCCAGAATTAATCACTAGGCCACGAGAAACGGCAAAAGTTGCTGGAAATGTCACTATGACAGTGGCGTTCTGTGACAAGGAAGAAGGATAGAGCATCGACTGGGGCATCCCCAGCAATCTTTGTCACATATGTTTTACTTTTTCTAAATTGAAAAAAAAAAAAAGAAAAACTGATTCTCAAAGATGGAAAACTCTTCCATACTTACCTGGCCAACTTCCACTCATCCCTCTTAACTTAAAAAAGTCACTTCCTCAGAGGAGCCTGCCTGGGATTTTTCCTTCCCTTCCCTTCACCCCTTGCAGCCCCCATCTGATGAGGTATCCCTAAAATTCTCTATCAGCAGCACTGCTCTCAGGGTAATTATCAGAATTGAAGTTAATGACTCACTGATATGACTCTGTGTGTGACATCTGCCTCATGAATGACACTCTGAGCTCTGTGAGGACAGGGACCGAACCAGTCTTAGTCACATGGGTCCTTGGTAAGCACTCAAGGCAAATTTCTCAGATCAATTCAAATAAATGGGAAAACAAGGTATGTGCTCAAGGGCACATGATTAGTGCAGAACTAAGACCAAAAACTGGGTCTTCAAGCTTGTACGTTCTTACCAAACCCAGAGTTTTTACAGGTGACAAAATGAGGTCCAGGAGAACAAAATCACTTTGCTGACCTTGTGCAGATAATGAGTGGCAGGACAAGGCCTGTCATGCTATATGCTTAGCCCATATTAGTGCTTTTATTTCTAAACCCTAGGAACTCCTTTTTCAGGAAAAGTCAAGGTGTTTACAGAATGATTCATCATCGGGGTGCCTGGGTGGCATAGTTGAGCATCTGACTCTTGGTTTCAGCTCAGGTCTCGATCTTGGGGCCATGAGTTCAGGCCCCACATTGTCCTCCACCCTGGGTGTGGAGCCTACTTTATTTATTTTTTTTTTTTAAGATTTTATTTATTTGACAAAGAAAGATACAGCGAGAGAGGGAACACAAGCAGGGGGGGTGGGAGAGGGAGAAGCAGGCCTCCTGCTGAGCAGGGAGCCCGATGCGGGGCTCGATCCCAGGACCCTGGGATCACGACCCAAGCCGAAGGCAGACGCTCAACAACTGAGCCACCCAGGCGCCCCGTGTGGAGCCTACTTTAAAAAAAAAAAAAAAGAACAAGCAGGCTAAAGTATTGGATGGGACTAGTGGGAGAAGTGTTGTCTACAGGACACAGAGATGATCTTACCTTTGAGTTCAGCTTGGAAGATAGTGTCGGTCTATGAACAGAGGAACTACTTATCTGTTCCTCCTGGGGAGAAAGTAGCATCTTGACCATCACATAAAGTACTATTGATTGTATTATTGTTTTGATCAGCAGAGACTAAGGCATCTTCCCGACAATGCTGATTGGATGAAAGTCTTTACAGAACCCATTTGCTGGCAAATGATGATACAGCTGCTTTTAAAAAAAATTCTCGTTGCAAGTCCTGGATTGGATCTATCAGGGAGTACATTAGAAGAACATATGTTACAAAATATTGGTGCTTTAAAACATAATTGACCTTGCCAGGGAAGGCCATGTACTCTTGGCATCCAGTCCTCCTACAATGTTTTCTTTGTCTCTAAGAATCATTTATGTTTAACACATGCTGTTTCAAAGAATGGCAAGAATTCTTAAACAATTGGAGCTCTAATCTATGATTGTCCTCTAGAGATGGAAAGCCTAACTAACACGTCTCCTGAGTATTTTTGTTTCTTCTCCCTTCTCCCCAAACTTTAATCGCCAGCTCTGCTATTCCAAAGTTACAAAACAGAATTTTTTTAAATATTGCAACAAAAATAACCCCCAAAATTTAAAATTCCATAAAGATGATAAAAACTCAGTGAAGATCTACTAATTATAATGGTCATTTAACAGTAGAATAGACAACTAACAAAAGTTCTATACTCTCCATCCATCCTTAACACAAAAATAGGTAAGATGGACTCCCACATGATCTATATTCTCAGATGTTCTGGAGCAAAGGTCTTTGTTTTTTAATTTTTTTAATTTATTTATTTTTAAGTAGTCTCTACACCCAACATGGGACTCAAACTCATGACCCCAAGATCAAGAGTCACATGTTCTTCTTACTGGGCCAGGCAGGCACCCCCAGAGCAAAGGTCTTGACCATACCTCTTTTTTTTTTTTTTTAAGATTTTATTTATTTATCTGACAGAGAGAGACACAGCGAGAGAGGGAACACAAGCAGGGGGAGTGGGGGAGGGAGAAGCAGGCTTCCCGCTGAGCAGGGAGCCCGATGCGGGGCTCGATCCTAGGACCCTGGGATCATGACCTGAGCCGAAGGCAGACGCTTACCGACTGAGCCACCCAGGCGCCCCTTGACCAATACTCTTAAAACACTTTCCAGCATTAATATTCTACTAAAAAAGTTCAGGCAGACAACAAAAGTGAGGTCAAGTTGTGTTTTTGTGGTATTTCTGTATATATAAATATCAGACAAGTAGCCAGCCTGAGAGTGGGGTGAGGGAAGGGCAGGACTTTTACTGGTGATTAATTGGGGAGCAAGCATGAAGAAAAACAGCCCCATTTTCCACTTCAATAACACGGTTTCATTGAAGTCTTAAAGATAGGCCCAACATACTGTCTTCTATTTAAGAAAGCTCCATACACAAGATGTGAGCATGAGGAATCTCAAATGTGCTCAGGGAAGGCAAGAGGGTGCTGACAGAAACGTCAGTCACTGCTGTCTCGAGAGAAGCTTCCAGAGTAGGACCAATACCCATAGGACCCATCAGTTTATGGCCACTCCAAAATACAAAACTATAAGACTAGCAATATTTAGGGATTCTTCATAACTAATGTAAGGGAACATCCAGAGGGGGAAAAAAGCCATAAATCATTTTGGAATATTAGAAAGTCTAATAAGGGAAGTTGATTAGTTTTTGTCCTCATTTCAAGGAAAGGCACTTCAGAAATGAGGGCAGACATGAAGCACGTCTTAGAGCAAAGGCTAGGAGCAGAGGAGGGAACGGAAAATACCAACTCCTATAGAATGAACATGTGTGTCCCTCCCCAAATTCATATGTTCAAACCTAAACCTATTTCCCCAACGTGATGGTTTTAGGAGGTGACTGGTCACAAAGGTGGAGCCTTCATGAATGGGATGAGTGTCCTTATAAAAGAGACCTCCAAGAGCTTCCTCACCCCTTCTACCATGTGAGGAAGACACAGTGGGAAGGAACAAGAAGCAGGACCCTGTTAGACACTGAGTCTGCCGGTACCTTGACCTTGGACTTCTCAGTCCCCAGAACTATGGTTTACAAGCCGCCCAGTCCATGGTCTTCTGTCAGAGCAGCCCAGACAAAGACACCAATTGATTTGGAAACATCCTACTTAGACAAGGTCACGTGTATTTTGCTGGGTTTATGACATTCCTCTCTTCCATTTTTCACCCACAGCACCCAAACTATATTAGTGTCTATGTATATATATATATATATATATATGTATGTCCTTATGTGGCGTTCTCTCTGTGTGTCTGTTTCTGTGTCTCTTTTCTTACAGAGACACCAGACATATTGGATTTAGGGCCCGCCGTAAGCCAGTATGACCTCATCTTAACTTACATTTGCAATGTATTAATGTAACCCTAACCCTATTTCCAAATAAGGTACATTCACAAGTACCAGAGGTTAGGACTTCAACATATCTTTTAAAGATTTATTTATTTATTTATTTATTTTTATTTATTTATTTCAGAGAGAGGGGTGGGGAGAGGGGCAGAAGGAGAGGGAGAGAAATCTTCAAGCAGACTCCCCACTGAGCGTGGAGACTAACCCTGGGCTTGATCTCCTGACCCTGAGAGGAAATCAAGAGTTGGACCCTTAACCAACTGAGCCACCCAGGTACCCCAGGACTTTAACATATCTTTTGAGAGGATACAATTCAACCTCCAACAACACTAAACAGTTAGTCAGTTGGTTGGTTCCATATTTATTGAGCATTGATATAACTGCTCCGAGGTTAAACAAAAATCTAGGCCGAAAGATAGGGTCTTCTGCACTCAGGAAGTTATTAGAAAAACCATTTGAAAGACTGGTAAATGCTATAAGAATTCACATCAGTGCTGTTTATAAAGATTTTTTAAACGGGGGGGGAACCCTAATTGTCCATTTGAACGGGTTTGTAAAGGGAGGATAACCACCTCAGTCTTCATTTGCCCTGGACTGTCCAAGAAAAGTCCTGTGTCCTGGGAACCCTCGCAGACATAAGCAAATGGGAGTAGTTGGCTACCTGGTAGCAAAGCAGAGGGATACTATGGCACTTTCATTTAAAAATATACTAATAAAGATTTTAAGTGATATGGGAGGTGTTTTTGACATTAAGCAACAACAACAACAAAAGAGCAGAATTCAAAATGATGGAGGCTAGTTAACTAAGCACGTGAATTACAAAGAAAAAAAAAATACTGAGGGGTGCCTGGGTGGCTCAGTCCTTAGGCGTCTGCCTTAATGCAGGCTCCTGGGATCCAGCCCCACATCGGGCTCCCTGCTCAGCAGGAAGCCTGCTTCTCCCTCCCCCACTCCCCCTGCTTGTGTTCCCTCTCTCGCTTTCTCTCTCTCTGTCAAATAAATAAATAAAATCTTTAAAAAAAAAATTATTTAAGAAAACCCCGCTGATACAAAATGTGCCAGCAGCTTAACTACAGTTACCTCTATATAGTGGGACTGTAAAAAGTTTTCTTTTGTGCTTCTTGACACTTTAGCGACCTTTTCAAATTTTCTGTTGACGAATATGTATTGCTTAATCAGGAAAAAAATTAAGGTAAAAACTAACAAATTTCTGGATGGAAATTAGTCTCCTAAATCCCTACTACTTTTACTTTCATAGAATAATTAAAATAACAATCCTTAATAAGTATTTACTTCATGCTGACCACTGCTACTCATGTCATCATTGAGATTGTACAGTAAAATGACCTTGTAGGTACTGCTGTTATCACCCCCTTTCGGTGAAGAAACCAAGACGCACAGCAGTGAAATAACTCCCCAGCTGGAAAGTAGAGGACTAGGAACTAGGACTCCAGCCCCCACCCCGCAGCACTGCCACTTCCTCTGAGAGAACCTGACTATATGAGAAGTATCTGCAACAGCATGTTCAAGGACACTGTCCGATTTCCCCCGAAGGGTTCAGGTGAGGTTCCCTCAAGCTGCTGACATCCACAAATGAGAGAAAGTTTGCACTGAGGTGGGGCTAAGTACACAGAAAGTGAAGAGGGGAAGAAAAGGCAGTTATTAACAGAGGAAGCAAATTTGTGCAAGGAATAAAAGCTAATCACATTATACCCTGTGGCTAAGTCACGATTTACATACTACTGATACTCATACTTAGTATTGATCCAAACTAAATGCTGGTTAAAAACTGTATCGGGAAAATAAAGGCAGGAAGTGCAGGGATGTCCTGGGGTAGGCTGAAAGAGAGATATGGTCTCCACCCCTATTGGGAAATCCACTGATAATTCCTAAAACTAAAAACTCAAGACGTAAACATAACTTATTACTTAAAATTATAAAGATGAATACTGAAATAATCAACTAAAAGTGTTGGAAGTGTCTGGGGAAAGGAAATGGGTAGGGATGATCAGGGGGATATATTTATAGTAACAAGCCTTGGGGAACTATTTCACTCCTAAAATTATGTGCATGTATAATTTTAATTAAAAAAGCAGAAGAAAAAATAATATAATAAACATTCCTGTGCATATCTTTGCACTTATGATAAAATAATTTACAATAAGTGGGATTTGGGGGTCAATGAAAATGCATATTTTAAATTTTATTCTATATTGTACAACTGGGAACCAGAAAGGTGGGAAAAATTGCAAGTACAATCAATAAATACATGATTTTTTTTTACATGATGATATTTATTTCTCTACTTCTTTGCCATTCTTATCTCAGTTTTTCATCTTTGACAGTGTAAGAGAAATGTCATTTAATTTGCATTCTTTAATTATTAAAGTCATTTCTCTAATAAGTATATAAATATTATTATCAGTTATTTTTTCTTTTTATTCTTTTGTGAGTTTCCTGCTTACATCCCTTGCCATTTTTTTCTTTTCAGTTTTTTCTTATTGATATGTAAAGAGTTCTTTGTGTGTTATTAATATTAACTTTGTATTTGTCACATACTTTGCAAAAATTTTTCTGAATTTGCCTGAACCTCTGTGACATATTTAGAAAAATTTTCTTCATTCCAAAATTATTTTTCAATCATACATAATTTATAGAACTTTCATATGTTACTTTTAAAGTTGTATTTTTTTACCCATTTGAATTAATGTTGATGGTTAAAAGTAAGATAGTGATAAATCACCCCTTCTGAATAATTTCTGAGTGTTCTAAGTTAGGGAAAGGGTTCTTGCTACCTTATAAATGTAGCAAAAAACAAACATTGTAATTTCTAGGTTCCAATTGTGTTTCTCTCTTTTTAGTTGAAATTAGAGATATCTTACCCTTATTTTTAATTTTTTTTAAAGACTTTATTTTTAAGTAATCTCTACACTCATTGTGGGGCTCAAACTCATACCCTGAGATCAAGAGTCACATGGCTCTACCCACTGATCAGCCAGACGCCTCCCCTTATTTTTAATTTTTTAGTGCATTTCAGTAGCAGTTATCTTAAAATATGAACAAAAAATGTAATTACTTGAAATAAAACTAAGATTTCAGTTTGGGGTTTTTTGTTGTTGTTTTTTTGGCATTCAGACCATGTGCTTATTTTATGTGTTCTTGCTGCCGTAGTTCTGAAGTCTCAGAATGGGAAACATTTTCTAGAAATTGATAGCATGATAGTGGTTGAGAAGGAATTTTAGGTGCTTTTTTTGTCAGTAGGTAGGATAGGTTCATCCCTTATGTTTTAGCTTCTCCTAGTTATCAATAGAGTGTTGAGAAAAGAAGGGGGATTTTGTAATAAGACCTCTCTGCTCTAAACCACAGCTTTCCGAGAAATATTAGAAGAAATAATGTCCTCATATTAATGATCAAAAATAGTGAAACCCTTTTACTAATTTGTGATATTTCTCATCTGGGTGTGTGCTCTGTAGGACTGAACTGTGTTATATGTCAGTTAGAAATGGCCAGAAACTAAGCATGATTCCCTTCATAGACACATACAGGCATGAAATAGAAACCTAGTGAGGTGGTCTGTAGGCTTAAGAAGGAAATTGCATTTTCTTAAAAGACAACCTAATAACTGAAAAACAGGAGGGAAAATGCCTACCCACAAATTTTAGTAACATTAATTAAATTTTGGAACAAAAATATTTTTAAACCTACAGTATGATGGACTTAATAAAGCATAATAACTATCCTGGTTGTTCCATTAATATGAGAGTAAAGGGGAGCCTGGGTGGCTCAGTCGATTAAGCATCTGCCTTCAGCTCGGGTCATGGTCCCCGGGTCATGGGTTCGAGCCCCGTGTCAGGCTCTCTGCTCAGCAGGGAGTCTACTTCTCCCTTTCCCTCTGCCTCTCCCTTTCCCTCTGCCTCTCCCTCTGCTGGTGTGCTCTCTCTCTCTTCCTCTCTCAGATAAATAAATAAAATCTTTAAAGTAATAAGATGAGAGTAAAAGCATTCAGTCTAACTTATTAAACATTAGTGGAATGTCTGCTATGAGCCAGACGCTGTGCCAGGCCCGGGCTCACAGAAATGAATGTGGCAACATGGAATAGATGCACAGTTTTACAAAGGCAGGTTAGTGGATGTTTAGAGCAACCTGGGGTTTGGAGAAGGCTTCTGGGAGGAGCTGATGCCTGAGGAAGAGTTAGTCAGGGGGGAACTTGCATGAGCAAAGCCACTGAGACGTAAAATAATGTGATGTGCACAGAGGGATTACAGGAGTTTGCTGTTACAAAAGCAACAAAAAAGAGAGGTGGGTAGGTAGGAAATGAGTTTGGAAAGGTAGACAGAACCTGGAGAACCTGTGTACCTTGTTTAGAATTTATTCTGTATATAGTGAGGAGGAGCCATGAAGGATATGAGACAAGGACAAATAAGTAGCAAGTTTTGTTTGTTTGTTTTAAGATTTTCTTTTTAACTAATGTCTACACCCAACACGGGGCTTGAGCTTACAACCCTGAGATCGAGTCACATGCTCTACCAGCCTAGCCAGCCGGGCGCCCCAAGTAGCAAGTTTTTTTTATGCTTCCGGGCCCCAGCTGCTTCACCTCTAAAATAAGTATGTAGGAATTTTTCAAGTTCTTTCATCCTGAGAAGTTTATAATCCTATAAACAGAGGCATACTCATAATTGATGGGCTTCATCAAGTGATTTGTTTGAAGGGGTCGGGAATATGCCACCTCCAAATATGTGATGTTGGCATAAGGGTTTTGAGCTCAAATCAATCAAGCAGTAGCAAACACAGAAAGAGTTCTTTGCCTTCCCCCATATGCCTAAAAGCAGGTCATAAATTTCCTTTTGTGAAGGTGTCCCCGTTCCCTTTCCCATATGAGCAGGAGGTAAACAACCATTATCACTAGAGACAGAAAGTCAGTAGGGAGATGGATCTGTACACACCCTAAATAACCCTTATCTTCTATTAGTTTTCCCCACATATTTACCTTCCCACATATTTACCACCCCTAGGAGCCCAAACCCTTTTCCTTTGTCTTGTCACTTCCCCATAAATTTATCACCCTTTGTTAAGATGGTATATAACCCCATATTCTAACCGCCCTTTGAGTTACTCACCCCTGAGTCTTCCCACATATATGTGTGTTGCATGCATAAACAGACTTCTTTTCCTGTTAATCTTTTGTCAGTTTCATTCACACGCTCTAAGTACTAGACCTAAGAGAGTAGAAGAAAAAGGCTTTTTTCCCATCTTCCAATTCCTACATTCAAGCCAGTCCTTCTACAGGGAAAAAAAAAAAAATGGATATCTTAATAATAAAAGTAGAATTGTGACAGAGACATAGAAGACAACTGAAGATAGGGGCAAAGATTGGAGTTATGCTACCACGAGCCAGGGAACACCTGGGGCCACCAGAAGCTGGAGAAAGCAAGGAAGGATTCATCCCTAGAGCCTTCAGAGGAAGCATGACCTTGTTGTCTCCTTGATTTTGGATGTCTAGCTTCCAGAACTGCGGGAGAATAAATTTCTACTGTTTTAAGCCACTTATCTTTAGTACTTTGTTACAACAGCCCTAGGAAAATCGTACCACCACTATGCTATCACTATCCTTCTGAGAGAAGAATATGAAGAGTGTAATGTCAGAGAATTCCAGAAGGAGAGGCAGATTGTCCAGGTTGGGAGAGATGGAGACTCCCCCTTCAGAGGTGTGTTTCTGGATCATACTTGAAGCTTCTTTGAGGTGCACAAGCCCATCCCCCACCCCTGTCCACACTGTCACTGCCATGAGTCACTGATGATGATGTGAAAATAACGTTCATGTGCTCACCTGACCTTGAGAACATCAGCCATGATGGTGGGACCCAGGCCAGACTGTGCTTTACCTGGTGTGTGTAAGCGTGTGGTGTCTGTGGTTGGGTTAGAGGGAGGAAAGGAGAATCCTCCCATGAAAGGGTAACTCCACTGGGCCCTCTCTGGGCTAAATGGCCAATTGTTTCCTGCCCAGAGAAGTTGCCTGTCTTGCCCCACCCTTGGCAAGACAGGAGAGTTTTAAAGCATGTTGGTGGTTTTATGTACACAAAAATCATGCATAGAAAAAGGTCTAAGGACGTATACCAAACTTTTATTTCTAGTGGAATTATGAGATGTTTGTTTGCTTCTTTACACCTTTCTGTATTTCCACAAAGAGCTGTATTAATTTGACAAGGGATTAAAATTACAAAAACTAATTAGAAAAAGAAAATGCATTGCTGATGAAACCAGGAAACCTACAGTCTTCACCAGGTAGACTGGGATGTGTCTCAACCCGTGTGAAATGTATGAAAATATACAGGTCATTTCCAAGTTATGATGTGATTAATTGTAATGTATCTGAGACAAAGTTGTGACTGAATGGAAGTGGGGAAAGGGGGAACCCCTTGATAGAAAGGGCAAAGGGTTTTGCACAGCTCCACAGAAAGGAACGCCAGTAACACCTTTGTTGATCGTGTCAGCCTGATATTTAAGGGAGAGTCCCAATTCCAATGGGTTGGATGTTACTGGATCTATATAGAAAGATCACTGGAGGGGCGCCTGGGTGGCTCAGTCATTAAGCGTCTGCCTTCGGCTCAGGTCATGGTCCCAGAGTGCTGGGATCGAGCCCCGCATCGGGCTCCCTGCTCCGTGGGAAGCCTGCCTCTCCCTCTCCCACTCCCCCTGCTTATGATCCCTCTCTCACTGTGTCTCTCTCTGTCAAATAAGTAAATAAAATCTTGGGGCACCTGGGTGGCTCAGATGGTTAAGCATCTGCCTTCGGCTCAGGTCATGATCCCAGGGTTCTGGGATCGAGCCCCGCATTGGGCTCCCTGCTCAGTGGGGAGTCTTCTTCTCCCTCTGCCTCTGCCTCCCCCCTGCTCATGCTGTCTCTTTCTGTGTATCTCTCTGTTTCAAATGAATAAATAAAATCTTTAAAATAAATAAATAAACAAACAAACAAATAAATAAAATCTTTAAAATAAAAAAAAAGAAAGATCACTGGAGAGGAGAAGGGGGTAGGTGATACCCCCCTCTAAAGGGTCTGGTTGCTCTTCTCCTCTTTGTTCTCATTCCCTGCTTTCCAGGCACTCTCCTAAACTGAGCCTGGATACACCTACTTATTCTGGAGATGGATAAACCTGGTTCTCTGGCCAGGATAAATTCCAGCTGAAATCCACAAGCTGGTATAAGGGAGGGAAAATAATTTCCCTTCTACCCTTCTAGGTTCTGTGACTGAGAACCCCCTCCCCCCACCATAATAAACAGATTAACAAGAGAAAAACAGAATTATAATAACATGTATACCTCATGTACACATGGGACATGCCCAGGAAAACTAACTAAAGCTACCCAAAATGGCCAAAGCCATCACCTTAAATACCATCTTCAGCTAAAGGCAAAAGAAAGATTTTTGGGGATGGAGGTTATTTATGGAGGTGTTAAAAAACAGTTCAACTGAGTCAATTTAAAGATCTAATTGGCTTTCTTCAAGATTCATGAATCAGGCAGGATCTCGTCTTAGCAGATAGAAAGTTGCTCCAAGGAGGAGGCAGAGCAAAGAGGTTATTCTAGCAAAGAGTCGATTGTTTCAGGCAAGATCACCACCCTTTGGGGGGAAGACAGGGGCATCTATCAGGTCACATTCTTGGGAGAGGCTGAAACTGCAACTAGGTTTGGTATTAAGTCTTGCTTTCTTGATGTGGGACTCTGAGCACAAGTGACTCCACTTGGGGCCCTTTTTTTCTTTTTTTAAATCCCCCCCTTTTTCCAATGGAAAAAAGACAGTCTCTTCAACAAGTGGTGTTGGGAAAATTGGACAGCCACATGCAGAAGAATGAAACTGGACCATTCCCTTACACCATACATAAAAATAGACTCAGAATGGATGAAAGACCTAAATGTGAGACAGGAGTCCATCAAAATCCTAGGGGAGAACACAGGCAGCAACCTCTTTGACCTCAGCCACTGCAACTTCTTGCTAGACACATCTCCAAAGGCAAGAGAAACAAAGGCAAAAATGAACTATTGGGACTTCAGCAAGATAAAAAGCTTTTGCACAGCAAAGGAAACAGTCAACAAAACTAAAAGACAACTGACAGAATGGGAGAAGATATTTGCAAATGATATATCAGATAAAGGGCTAGTATCCAAAATCAATAAAGAACTTATCAAACTCAACACCCAAAGAACAAATAATCCAATCAAGAAATGGGCAGAAGACATGAACAGACATTTTTCCAAAGAAGACATCCAAATGGCCAAGAGACACATGAAAAAATGCTCAACATTGCTCAGCATCAGGGAAATCCAAATCAAAACCTCAATGAGATACCACCTCACACCAGTCAAAATGGCTAAAATTAACAAGTCAGGAAATGACAGATGTTGGTGAGGATGCGGAGAAAGGGGAACCCTCTTACACTGTTGGTGGGAATGCAAGCTTGCATCCAGAGTGGTTACTCTGGAAAACAGTATGGAGGTTCCTCAAAAAGTTGAAAATAGAGCTACCCTACAACCCAGCAATTACACTATGGGTATTTACCCCAAAGATACAAATGTAGTGATCTGAAGGGGCACCTGCACCCGAATGTTTATATCAGCCATGTCCACAATAGCCAAACTATGGAAAGAGCCCAGATGTCCATCAACAGATGAATGGATAAAGAAGATGTGTGTGTGTGTGTGTGTGTGTGTATACACACACAATGGAATATGACTCAGCCATCAAAAAAAATGAAATCTTGCCATTTGCAATGACATGGATGGAACTAGCAGGAATTGTGCTAAGTGAAATAAGTCAATCAGAGAAAGACAATTATATGATCTCACTGATATGTGGAATTTAAGAACTAAAACAGGATCATAGGAGTAGAGAGGGAAAAATAAAACAAGACGAAATCAGAGAGGGAGACAAACCATAAGAGACTCTTAATCATAGGAAACAAACTGAGGGTTGATGGAGGGGTAGGGGTGGGGATGGAGTAACTGGGTGATGGACATTAGGGAGGGCACATTATGTGATGAGCACTGGGTATTATATAAGACTGATGAATCACTGACCTCTACCTCTGAAACCAGTAATACATATGTTAATTAATTGAATTTAAATTTAAAAATAAAATAATTTAAAAATCAGTCCATCAATCAATCCCCCCTTTTGATCAGTCTCTCAGCTTGACTGAGGGATGTGATAAAACTTCAGGCATTAGCACCAGTTGCAGATACTTCCCTGAAGTCTCACAGTTTTTGCTGATCTGTGTGATATTCACAGGTCAGGACATTTTTTGCTGAATCTGTAATATTCACAAGTCACAACTTTGGGTTCACATTTTTTAAGTCAGTTACCCTCTCCGTTCCTTTCCTGACATTCCAGTCTTAAGGAGATCGTTTGCTTGGTGGTTGGCGGCAGCAAACATACACTTGAAGCTTTTGAGAGAATACAGTGCAACAGGGGACTACTATGATTATTATAAGCAGAATAATTCCCAATGTTTGGAGTGTACTTCATGGTCCCCAAGACCCAAACCAATCAAAATCAAAAAAAAGACCCTGTTGAAAGAGTCACCTTTTTAAGCTAAGTGGTTTGTTCAATGATCTTAAGTAACTGAGATTCACCTTCCCCAGAGTGTTAATCCAGGTGCAGCAGTGTTGGTGGCCAGAGCACAGACTCCTCCTTGCTTAGCTGAAAGATGATCAAGGGGGCGCCTGGGGGGCTCAGTCGGTTAAGTGTCTGCCTTCGGCTCGGTCATGATCCCAGGGTCCTGGGATCGAGCCCCGCATCGGGCTCCCTGCTCAGCGGGAAGCCTGCTTCTCCCTCTCCCTCTGCCTGCCGCTCTGCCTATCTGTGCTCTCTCTCTCTCTGTCAAATAAATAAATAAAATCTTAAAAAAAAAAAGAAAAAGATAATCGAGAGCTATGCCTGACAATCAAAGAATTTTTGCTGGGCAGCTATTGCTTTAAGAGCAGTCTCTGTGATATTTTCAATAGTTAAGGAAAGATTTCTAATTATAGCCTCATTTACATTAACTCCCAACTAGAGAAGTTAGGGCCCTGCCAAAGAAAGTGAATTCTGAATCATGAAAGCCTCCTGGTAGTTCCTTTGTAACCTGACAGTATAAATTCAGGGGAGTCAGCCAACAAGGTGTAAAAGGGGCACAGTGGGATAACCTAAGAGCTACTACTTGGTGGACTAGCCATCCAAGCATCAGAGGCTCAAGGAGGATTATAACCACCGCAGACAAAAATAAATTCTGTTCAGGCACAATCCACTTCTGCCAAGTGGAATGGTTAATGGACAGATTGGAGTTCTCGATGATAAATCCAGAAGTCTAGAAGATTACTACCCCTGTTAGCAGATGATGGTGTTACCTTTCCAGGCCAATGGCAGAGTAAAGAATAGAAAGAAAAAAAGCAAAGGTTTCATGTTTATTTAAAGTAGGAATTGTTTTGTTTTTTTTTTGACAGAGAGAGAGACAGCAAGACAGGGAACACAAGCAGGGGAAGTGGTAGAGGGAGAAGCAGGCTTCCCGCAGGGCAGGGAGCCCGATGTGGGGCTCGATCCCAGGACCCTGGGAGCACGACCTGCGCCGAAGGCAGACGCTTAACGACTGAGCCACCCAGGCGCCCCTAAGCTCTTTTTTAAAAAAGATTTATTTATTTAGGGGCGCCTGGGTGGCTCAGTCGTTAAGCGTCTGCCTGGTCGTGGTCCCAGGGTCCTGGGATCGAGCCCCGCATCGGGCTCCTTGCTCCACAGGAAGCCTGCTTCTCCCTCTCCCACTCCCCCTGCTTGTGTTCCTGCTCTCACTATTTCTCTCTCTGTCAAATAAATAAATAATTTTTTAAAAAAAAGCGGGCGCCTGGGTGGCTCAGATGGTTAAGCGTTGCTTTCGGCTCAGCTCATGGTCCCAGGGTCCTGGGATCGAGTTCTGCATTGGGCTCCCTGCTTGGCGGGGAGCCTGCTTCTCCCTCTGCCTCTGCCTCTCTCTCTCTCTCTCTTTGACTCTCATGAATAAATAAATAAAACATTAAAAAAAAAAAAAAGTAAAGAAAAGCCTGTCACAATATCTTACAAAGAGTAGACCAATAGTCCAAGAAAATCTTGTCCTTTTAACAGAAAGAAAACCAAATTCTAATTTTGAACCAGTTTACTTTTGATATTAATACTCATTTTTTTACTCAAATAAATTCATTTTAATCTTAGTCATCTTCACTACACATAAAATTCTTTTCCCAAGATTCCTCTTTCACAAACCTTGTACAGCTTTTTTCTTTTTTTTTTCCCAATCAGATTTGGTCCTATGTTTTTCCTCTTTCGCATTCTGAAATAACCTGTCTCATTTTAAGACAAAATTATTTTCTTCTCCCTCAACAAAATGCACCTCCTCTCCTCATGACCTTCTCTTACTGAAGAGACACATCCTACATATCTTGATACAGATATGTTTCCCTTATTACTTCTAGTAGCCTTTTTTTTTTTTTTAAAGATTTTATTTATTTATTTGACAGAGAGAGACACAGCGAGAGAGGGAACACAAGCAGGGGGAGTGGGAGAGGGAGAAGCAGGCTTCCCACTGAGTAGGGAGCCTGATGCGGGGCACTTCTAGTAGCCTTAAACAATTGTGAATGATCTGTTACTGACAAGTTTATGAATTATTTCATAAGTCCTGAAAGTATATTTTCCTCGTAGTAAATTTTCCATTGTGGCACAAAACATGTTTAACAATAGACCCACATATCTTTAGTTTCTCTGTAAAGGAAGCGAAAAGTGAATAAACCTATTTTTACTAATGTTTCAGTATTTTTTCTTATTTGAAAAAGACGTAGATATTTAATGACTTATCCATCATTTAATTTAACATAGCAAAACTTTAAGGTTTCAGGTCACCAAAACCATTTGGGAAAAATTATGACTTATCCATCGTTTAATTTAACATAGCATAGCAAAACTTTAAGGTTTCGGGTCACCAAAACAATTTGGGAAAAATTAAAAAGCTTACCTAAAAATATTTATCCCACTTACATTTATTTAATTCATTTGTTCTCAACAATTATGTTTAGATTATTTATGGAAATTTCATCATACCAACTTCTTCTTGGCATTTTGAAACAGGGACAAGATGCAATTATTCAACTAGTAAAACAGGTAGAATAAACATTGTACACCTGCATCGCTTTTGATGCTAACAGTTCTGAAGATTTACCCATTTTAATTAATCCGAATTTAAACTAGCTTTTATTTACCAGAGATTATCTCAGATCACATGAGCTTGAAAGACATTTGGGTAAGTTTCTATTATATTTCTGAGAGTTTTAGGAATATTTAATTCATATAAGCATTTAATTTTCTTTCTTTTTTTTTTTTTAAATTTAATTTTATTTATTTAAAATTTATTTATTTATTTGACAGAGAGACAGTGAGAGGGAACGCTTAACGACTGAGCCACCCAGGCGCCCCTAAGCATTTAATTTTCTTTAAGCCAATTAAATAGTGCTCTTTTACAAATTAATTTTATTTATTTTATTCTTTATTTTTTTTTAATTTTACTTTTTTATTTGACAGAGAGAGACACAGTGAGAGAGGGAACACAAGCAGGGGGAATGGGAGAGGGAGAAGCAAGCTTCCTGCCAAGCAGGGAGCCCCACGTGGGGCTCGATCCCAGGACCCTGGGATCATGACCTGAGCCGAAGGCAGACGCTTAACGACTGAGCCACCCAGGTGCCCCACAAATTAATTTTATTTTTTAAGATTTTTAAAATGTTTTTGATAGAGCAAGAGAGCACAAGCAGGGGGAGCAGCAGAGGGAGAGTGAGAGGGAGAAGTAGGCTCCCTGCCAAGCAGGGAGCCCCATATGGGACTCGATCCCAGCACTCTGGGATCATGACCCAAGCCGAAGGCAGACATCCAACTGACTGAGCCACCCTGGCGCCCCTACAAATTAATTTTAGCAATACCATCCAGAGGCAGAAAATGATCATATATCTATAACATACATACATAGACACATATGAACATGCAGACAGACACAGAGACCTTATACCTTCTGTTTTAAAATTTAAGCCATGAATCAGGTGCAATGATACAAAACTCACTAGTTATAAAAATAAAAATAAAAAAAAAACTGGATCCAAACTATTTCTGGCAGATGGAATAAGTTAGGGCTACCTGATTGGATGGCTGAAGTTTTTTACCAATATTTGTGGAGAAGACACTTAAGATTTTTTCATTCTCCTAAACTTCAAATCACCTTTGCCCTTTTTGTTCTTCTGAATTATCTCTGAAGTTTGCATTTCAAGGAGAGAGCGCAGATGAGAGGATAGAGTTCTTCAAGAAAACCAGGTAGACATTTACATCTCAAAGCCAAGGGGAAAGAATGCACATTCCTTCAAGAAGGACTTTTGTTTCCTAGGCCAGAATTTCTACACCTACAAGCCTTTTGAGATGAATAGAGAGGCTAATTGTTAAAAAGGATAGGTGGACTTTGAATTTTCCAGAGCTACATTTCTGATCTTGCAAAGATTTGTAGGATCAAGACAGTTGCTTCTCAATCCTTATGGAATTGGGTTGCAACATAAATTACATCATAGGTTAATCTATACATCCAGCCTTCTTGCCTTCAGTTCACTTTGTGTATCAGGGAGATTTCCAACTAAGATGGAAATCAAAAGATTTCTACATTCTGGATTTAGAGCTGCTTCTTTGGAATATTTCAATATGTCTTATGTTTAGAATGTCTTTGGAATGTGGGATCCTTCCACAAAAGCTTTAGAGGGCTTGTCTTTCCTTCTGGGTACATAGTTTTATTTTAGCATAGGGGAGGGGAAAGAACTTGTCAGTTTTCAGGCAGTATTGAACAACCCTCTCAGATGTAAGAGGAGTGGGTCCCCAAAGAGAGTGCAGAGGATACTACCTTCCCACAATCCAGAGTCACTGCCAAAGATAGCCTGGCAACCTACATGTCCCTGGCAGGCAGAAAGCCAAAACAAGATCTTAGGACACAAGATGCGACAAGCGTGAAGGCAATTGCTATACCTGAGAGAGAAAGAATCAGTGGGTCTGGATTTGGAAAGGAAGGCACATGTGAAATTTTTTTTAGAGTAAGTTGCAAGCCCAACACGGGGCTTGAACTCACGACCCCGAATCAAGAGTTACATGCTCAGGGTGCCTGGGCGGCTCAGTCATTAAGCGTCTGCCTTCGGCTCGGGACATGATCCCAGGGTCCTGGGATCGAGGCCCACATTGGGCTCCCTGCTCAGCGGGAAGCCTGCTTCTCCCTCTCCCACTCCCCCTGCTTGTGTTCCCTCCCTTGCTGTCTCTCTCTGTCAAATAAATAAATAAAATCTTTAAAAAAAAAAAAAAAGTCACATGCTCTACCAACTGAGCCAGCCAGGTGCCCCGACAATTTTAATTTCCTCTCTCGACTGGGCACTACAGACAGAGATTTGGGAAAGCTGACTCTGATAAGAATTCTCATTCTTAACTGGCTTCTGTCAGTTTTTCCAGGATCCCCTCTGCAACCTCTGATATACACCAGAATTGGGAGTCATTAATTTTAATTTTTGTTTCCTGTGGCTGTTTAAGGCAATAATGTAGCAGTTTACCAGAAAATCCCTCAGAGTCTCATTAACTCCTGGAGGAACCTACATGGGAGCTCATCTTTGGGGGAGATAGAAAAGCATTTGACGTTGATGTTGAAGAATTTGTGTAGAGTCTTTGAGGACAATCTCTTTTCCAGTGTCCTACTTGATTACAATTGAGACATCAATCCCTGGGTAGCATCTTGATGATAGACCCCTAGGAGGGTGTAATGGGGGAGGCCTAGGTATTGTTCTAGATAACTTTTCTGTCTTTAATTTTCGCCATTTTTTGTAGATATTTATAGCTTCCAGAACCATAGCTCTTGGATATAAAATAGGCAGGGAGGGGGTTGATGGTGGTGCCCTTGACTCTTTGAAACTTACCCATTCTTTTTTAGCTAAGCCTTTGGGTTTCTTGGGGCCAACAGGGCTATGCCATTGGGTTGGAGATTGTGTGATGTTTTACAGGGTATCTCATTGCATGCACATTTTCCTGAGGTGGCAGGTGACCTAGTGTCAATCTAACCTATTCCTTGACCATCTTATCCTAACATGAGAGTGTTAGAATGAAGTGGCGAGTGCTCTAAAAGCTTTTAATTGTTCAACCCGTGCCCACCAAGTTTTGCAGCTTATTGGCTTCTGAGATTCCCAAACACAATAGCCTTTATCCACACAAAACAAGACAAACAAGCATGTGCACCTTAATTCACCAGATGTGACCAAGAGATACTACTGTGGCCTGGCCCAGAGATGGCCCTCTGCACACTACTGACAATTGTCAATGTGGCTCCTGACACGGGGGAAAAGATTGAACCAGAAGACCCCCAAAAATGAGGATTGCAGACTGGTTCCAAACAAATCAAGGAACTGAAGCCTAAACCACCAGCAACTCCTAACATGGAATCTGGGGACAAAACCAAGGGCTGGGGGTTTTCACTCAAATAGGGGAATTGCAGACTGAACCAAGGCCTAGGGATTTGCGTTTCACATGGAACCATCTGCTAGTTCAAGCTGACCTGCTCAGGACTGGAAAGCCAGTTCAACTGGGAGCTTGATACAAAGAGAGTGTAGCCCAAAACTAAGAGGAACTTAACCATGGCCTTCGGAAATGGTGAGAAGGACAAAACTCAAAAAGTTCCCTGGTACCACACCTGTGCTTCTCATTGTCCCTGAGCCATCAGAAGTCTTTGGTCCCACCAATGCCACCAAATCTGTTAAAAAACAAAATTCAACTGAGTAAAGATCGAATTGGCTTTTATTTAATGACTCATGAATTGGACAACATTCCATCTTAGCAGAAAGAAAGGAGCTCTGAGGAGCTGTACAAAATGGAAGATGTTTATGGATAGTCCCTGACTTATGGTGGTTCAACTTGGGAGTTTTTTACTTTACAATGGTATGAAAACTATATTCATTCACTAGAAACCATACTTTGAATTTTTAATTTGGATCTTTTCCTGGGTTAGTGATATATGAAATGATAATCTCTTATGGTGTAGGGCAGCACCAGCAGGCCTCAGCCCCCAGTGAGCCATGAGATCACAAGGTGGACAACCCATACACCACTAACCATTCTGTACCCATACAACCAACCTGTTTTTCACTTTTAGTACAGCATTCAATAAATTACATGAGACATTCAACACTTTATTATAGAGTAGGCTTTGTGTTAGATGATTTTGCCCAACTGTAGGCTAATTTGTGTTCTGAGCACATTTAAGGTAAGCTAGGCTGAGATGATGTTTAGTAGTTTAGGGGTGTATTAAATGCATTTTTGAATCATGATATTTTCAATTTATGATAGGTTTATCTAGATGTAACCCCATCTTAGTTGAGGAAGATCTGTATAGGCAGAAGGAGGAAAGGCAAGGACATTATTGTAGCAGAGTAGATTGTTTCAAGTAAGATCACCATCCTTTGGGGGAAGACAGGGGGTCTAGCAGGCAGATTACCTCTCTAGTGCTGACCTGGTAATTTCAGATTGGTTAAAAGTCACATTCCTAGGAAAGGCAGAAACTGCAATTAGGACAGGTATCCAGTTTTGGTTTGCTGATGTGGGGTTTAGCACAAGTGACTCCATTTTGAATCTGTTTTTTTTTTCTTTAAGATTTTATTTATTTATTAGAGAGAGACAGATAGTGACAGAGATAGCGAGAGAGAGCACAAGCAGGGAGGCGAGGGAGAAGCAGGCTCCCCACTGAGCAAGGAGCCCAACGTGGGACTCAATCCCAGGACCCAAGGATCATGACCTGAGCCGAAGGCAGACGCTTAACTGACTTGAGCCACCCAGGTACCCCTGTTGTTTCTTTTTTAACAGAGGTTATCAGGAAGAGGACAGTAAGGTTGTTTTATAGATTTAAGTCTGGCCCCTTCTCCATTGATGAGGGTTTCTTGTAATTTAGCATCACTCTTCTCTTCCTGGTATAGACAGGGAGATACCCTACAAATGGACATATCCCATATAAATGTAAATTTCTCTTACAAAGGGGTAAATTCCACTGCTTTTAGAGCTTCTCCTGTGTCTGCTTTTTCTCAAAAATAATTAGCTCAGAATAATCCTTATGCCAAAGAGGCATGTTTTGGGGTGGCATATTCTGCTGCCCTTCACTGGCATTTTTATTTTTGTATATTCAAGAAAGTAGGAGGGGACCAAAGTGCCTACAGTATAAGAGGGAAGAGTGGAATTAGATGAGGTCAAAGTTAAGCAGTGATTTGTTGGCAGAGTGTGGATTACTCCAAGTGAAAGGGAAAGCCGGTACAGGGTCCCTTAGTGTGGGTTCCCCGAGAAAGCAGAGCCTGAAATAAAAATGTATGTGCAGGTAGTTTATTTAGAATGATCCCAGGAAAGAGGAGAGATCAAGAGATCAAGACAGGGGAGGCAGAAAAAGCAATGTGTAAGGTTTGCACTTATAACAGAAGTGGTAGGACTTCATCCTCCACTTCCTGCAAAGCGTAAAGCAAGCCTCTCAGAATTCTCATCCTGATGGACTAGAGGTGGGAACCTTGCCTCAGGCTTTGTAGTGTCTGCAAAGGTTTAAACCTTGCCTCAGGCTTTGTCGTGTCTGCAAAGGTGGAGCTGAACTCAGAAGTGACTAAGAGGTGAGGATGCATCTGATAGAGAATTTTAGGCAGAGGAACAATGATGTCCAATTGTTTTTTAATAATATTCTGGCTGCAACTTGGAGACTAGATTTGAGGATAGTGAGGGTGGAAATGGAGACCAACAAAGAAATTATTGGAGTGGTCCTGGTGAGAAGGTGAGGATATCATCAAAAGCTGACTTCCCAACATAACCTGTTGACAAGACAAAGCTGAGTTCGTTGCTTTCTCCAGTAAAGCAGAACAAAATGTTGGCAGTGTCTTAGATGGAAAAAGGCAAGGTAGAATTTCTTTTTTTTCTAAATCCTTTTTTTTTAAAGATTTTATTTATTTATTTGTCAGAGAGAGAGCGAGCGAGCACAAGCAGGGGTGGGGGGAGGTAGGCAGAGGGAGAGGGAGAAGCAGGCTCTCGGATGAGCAAGGAGCCGAATGCGGAACTCGATCCCAGGATCCTGGAATCATGACCTGAGCTGAAGGCAGATGCTTAACCAACTGAGCCACCCAGGCGTCCTGGAAAGGTAGAATTTCATTGAGAATTTGAAGTTTGGTTTAGGGCAGGTTTTTAAGTGTGGAGGCTTGATTAGATTCAGATAAAGATCATGATACAACAGTTTAGGATGATTGGAACTAGCAAAAGGATTTTTTTTTTTTTTTAAATTTTTAAGTAATCTCTACATCCAACATGGGACTCGAACTTACAACCCTGAGATCAAGAGTCACATGCTCTACTAACTGAGCCAGCCAGGTGCCCCACAAGGGAGAATTTTAAGGCAAGGAGTTCAAAGAATTTTGAGGCATAAAATGTCTGTTGATGGTTTATATTGAAAATTTGATGGATCTTTCTGGAAGTTCCTGTAAGGAACAATCAAGTTATTTGCCTAGGTGAGTATCTCATGGAAGAGTAAAGTCATATTCATGTAGACATCTCTGGGAATCATGTCCATGGCACATTTGTGTGTGAAAGTAAATGCTTTCCCTTTTTTGTGCCTTGTTCCAAAGAGGTAGCCCTGAGGATGAAGAGAAGTAACTAGATTCTGAACATATTTAAGAGGCAGGAAATACAGGGCTTCCTGTTGTACCAGACTTGTGAGACACATAGAAGAATCAACAACACCTAGAAATCTCACTAAAACAAGTTTGGGCTAGAGGCATAAATTTGGATATCATTAGGACACAATTATTGTTTAAAGGGGATGGAATGCATAAATTTACCTACTGAGAGCTTCGTTCTCCCAGTGTCCATGTATCATTAGAAACATAAAAGAAGAGGGTCCAACTATTAAATCCTAGGTGTTTACAATATTCAGAGGCCAGGTAATGTGTCAAGTCAGAATGTATTTATTTTTTTTTAAGATTTTATTTATTTATTTGAGAGAGAGAGCAAGCACGAACAGGGGAGGTGGGGGAAGGAGCAGAGGGAGAGGGAGAAGCAGACTCCCCACTGAGCAGGGAGCCCGCTGTGGGGCTTGATCCCAGGACCCTAGGATCATGACCTGAGCTGAAGGCAGATGTTTAACCAACTGAGCCACCCAGGCGCCCAGCTCAGAATGTATTTAATGGCAAACAACAGAAAATACTGGTAGAGTGTCTAAAACAGACATGGGTGTATTCTCACATAACATGAAATCTGGAACTGAGCACCCAAGGATGATACAGCTGATCAGTTATACTTTGGGGGACCCAAGTTCTTTTATCTTCCTCTTTGCCATCTTTACACGTAGGTCTCTACCCTCGAGCTTGGCTCCTTGGTCACAAGATATGAGTTGCACCTCTGGACAGACAACCACGATTCAGGTGGAAAGGAGGAGTGGCATGGGGCAAATCGGCCCCTTTTTCTCAAGAAATAAAAGCTGTCCCAGAGGCCTTTACTCAACCGACTCCTTGGATCGCCAGAACTATGACACATATCCCCCTCTAACACCAAGGGAGTCCAGAAAAGGCAGTATTTTTAGCTGGGCATTTTGCTGCCCTGAATAACACTGGGGGTTTTATCTGTAAGGAAGAAGGAAGGAATGGCTGGAGCATCGACAGCTGGTAATATGTGCTACCAACAGATAAGAAGGACCGGGGAAGGAAACTGAGCAGTGACAAAGGAGGTAGGAGGAAAACGAGAGTGTGTGGGGCCTCAAAAACCAAAGGAGATTATTTCAAGAAGGAGGGAGGGGGTGCCTGGGTGGCTCAGTCGGTTAAGCGTCTGCCTTCTGCTCAGGTCATGATCTCAGGGTCCTGGATGGAGCCCCGCATCTGGCTCCCTGGTCAGCGGGGAGCCTGCTTCTCCCTCTCCCTCTGCTGCTTCCCCTACTTGTGCTCACTCTCTCTTTCTCTCTCTCAAGTGAATAAATAAAATCTTAAAAAAAAAAAAGAAAAAGGAGGAGGGAGGGATCAACTGGGTCAAATATTCCTTAAAAACCTGACAAAGATGAGGTCGGGAGGAAAGACCAGTGATCGGGCCCCACGGAGGTCACTGGGGACCAAGACAGGAGCAGGTTCTGTGACAAGATGGGCATGGAAGGGGCGCCTGGGTGGCTCAGTCGTTAAGTGTTTGCCTTCGGCTCAGGTCATGGTCCCAGGATCCCGGGATCGAGCCCCGCATCGGGCTCCCTGCTCTGTGGGAAGCCTGCTTCTTCCTCTCCCACTCTCCCTGCTTGTGTTCCCTCTCTTGCTGTCTCTCTGTCAAATAAAATCTTTATTAAAAAAAAAAAAAAGATGGGCATGGAAGTCCAATGGAAGCACGCTACAGAGAGAATGGGATGTGAGGGAATGGGCACTAATTTTAGGGGTTTGGCCTTGAAGTTGGGGGAGGAGAAAAAGGAGTGAAAAGGGAAGGATGTTTTACTAAATTGTCTCACCAAATTGTTTTGAGGATACAATGTATATTAAATAGCTTTAATATCTATCTTTAAAGGTTCAGGGTATCATAAGTCCATTTCTTCCCAAAGCTATATAGCATGGGGCCTAGCTGTGTGATCTTAAGCCAGTTGCTTAACCTCTCTGAATCTCTTTGCTTATATGTAACATGGGACCATCACAGCTACCTTGAAAGCCGTGAAACAGATGTGTGTAAAGGGCCTATGATGGTGTCTAGCACACAGAGAATCATCAGTAAGTGAGACTGCCATTCTTACTACAGGCCAGATAGAGCATTTATATATCAAGGGTCTAAATGAAATTCCCAAGAGACAGAGTATATAACAAATGCTTAATAACATTTATAATTTCCTTTGAGCCAAAGCACAGGAAGACAACCAAGCCCCACAGAGCCATGCTGCATAAGCCGTACAACCCAAGTTACTCCTTCATGTCTCCCTATTTGTAACGCGGCAGAAAATCATGTACCTGCTTGTCTCTCTGAGGCTCAAAGTATAGCCAGAGGGCTGAGCCACAGCTGAGCATCTGCCTGCTCCTTGAAATTCAGGGTCAGCGGGAGGACAGACCCGCAAGAACACTCACAAGGGGAGAGAGATCTTTGCAAGGCAGATGGAAGAACAAATATTAAGCAAGAAATGTGTGGATGTGTGTGGATGAAAAGGTATGTATCAGGAGAGCTCTCCTATTAAGGGCAAGCTAACTTTATATTATTATTACTTTGAAATGACCATTATGAGTTTTACCTTTATTAGGCTTAGTTCTTTGTCTGAAACCGGATGTAGGGGAAAGGGGTTGATAGGGAAGATTCGGAAGGAGTTTGTGGAGTGAAATAAAGGATTCTGATTTCTCCCTCCTGCATACCACATGGAAGGGTTCTCCTGGCCCTGATCGCCCTGATCACCCTGATCCAATTACGGAGCGTTGATGAAGATGCCCCTGGCTCCTGGGGCTCTGGGAAAGGACCGGGGTCCACTGGGCTGCCTTACCCTGTGCTAATGCTGAACTCGGCGACAGAAAGATCATGAGCACTGGACTCAAACTGTGTGGGTGCAAACTGTGGCCTCATTCCTTTAGTACCCGGAGACCTTAGGCAAGTTTCTTAACCTTCTGGAACCTTCAAGTCTTTACCAGTAAATGGAAGTCATAAAACCTACATCACAGTTTCATTATGAAGACTAAACTAAATCACATCTGTGTAAGGCCTGGTTCGGTGCCCCACATGTAGTTGGTGCTCAGATATTTCTTCCCTTCTGAGTCCTTTCCCTAGTGTATGTCGTCCGCTCCCCTTTCCAGCACTTATGATCGGCACACTTAACAGCCCCAGGGATGGGACACCAATTAGTGTATCTTCCTGTGTTCTCTGGGGAACAGACGCTGGGATGGAGTTTCACAGGGAACACTTGGAAAGAAAACGGGATGCGGGGTGGTGCCTGGCTGGCTCAGTTGGTAGAGCAGGTAAGTCTGGATCTGGATCTCAGGGTTGTGAGTTCAAGCTCCGTGTTGGGTGTGGAGGCTACTTGGAAGGAAGGGAGGGAGGGAAGGAGGGAGGAAGACAGGGAGGGAGGGAGAGAGGAAAGGGGCAACAGCAGGAGTAGCTAGGGGGAACCTCTAGGATGAAAATGTGACAAAGTCTCTGCCAACCCAAGGGAGCCCAGGAGCCAAGAACGCCTCCAGGGAATCCCTCGGAGCACCGCCACACTGTCAGTGAGCGGACTGCCCCAGGAGGCCAACCCTTGCTGAGGGGGACCCTGGAAGAACCTGCAGGGGCCCTCAGCCCTCAGCCAGGGCTTTCTTAAAGACACATCTCTGGTCTGTCATGCCTCTGAAAAAAAAATTATTTTTAACACACACTAGAAAATTCTTTCTAACAAACTCTAGGCAAACGGAGACATTGGAAGGTTTCCTAATGTTCCCAGTGCTAGAGGAGTGGTAGCAACCGATGAGGGGAAGACAGAGGAGGAGGAACGACAGGAAGAAGGGATGACAAGAGGGAAATGCGGAGGGGTGGGGAGAGGAGCTGTGGTAACTGCCTTTCCCTGAAGATGGGCCTGACCTGAGCCACAGGGAGGGAGGAACCCTGAGAACTGACTTTCTCTCCCGAGAGTGGGTAAACTACCACCATGCACATTTTCATGGTTGCTGGGCTGGGAATGGCAAAGTCAGAGGCCCTCCGCTGCAAAAAAAAAAAAAAAAAAAAAAAAAGCCATCCTACCAAAAAGGAAGGTGTCCTGCCAAGAGCGGGTGGGAGAAGAACAGCCTACTCTTTACTCTCTGGTCTTAGTTTAGCCCTCAGTAAAGAAACCACTTTATTAATAACAATAGCTATACAAGCCTATGTTTACCCAGGGCTAACTATATACACTGCTCACTGTGCTGAGCACTTCACGTGCATTGTCTTAATTTTCACAGCAACCACGGCTTGTTGGTAATGTTATTGGACCCATTTTACAGATGAGGAGACTAAGGTTTTCTAGTTTTTTGTTTCCCTAAAGGTAAACAGTTTGCCCAAGACCACGCAGTCAAGCAGTAACATGGTCTCCATTTGAACTCAGGTCCTCTGCTTCCCCAAAGCCTCACCTCGAAGCACACAACCTCTTATCCATGGGCCAGGTTGTCCTCTACTGGTAATCAGGCCCCCCTCTTACTGAGCTCTCCAGAGCCCATGCTCAGCTGAAGTTCTGTTGCAGTAGAAAAAACATAGGCCTAAGAGCGGAACACCCTGGGTGCGAGCTTCAGCTTCACGGTCAGGGAGGAGTTTTCCTGAGCAGCTCTCCATAAACCTCATCAGTCCTGTTTCTTCCCCTCATCTGGGAGCTGAGGGGGTACTCGAGATGCTCTCGAAAGGTCTTCCGGCTATGTAGTCCTAGGAATTATTCGTTAGCAAGGGTGAATAATCCCCACAGGATTCCAGGCTAAATCAGGACGAGGCATACAGCCCAAGGCACTTGGGCATGTCTTGTTTTCTAAGGAGAAAAAAAAAGGGCAAATAACATCACTGCAGAATATTAAATCAATTCAGATTGTTAATGGAGAGTCAGAAAGGGGTGAGTTTATTTTCTCATGATTAGAAGGCCTCTCCCAGGCAAGAGCCCGATCTGGCTACCTTGTCGGCTGCAGCCAGACCTCTGTCCCTTAGCACGCACTCATTTCCCCCTTGTTACACAGCAAGGCCTCGCATGCCCAAACCTGAAATCCTCCTAGGTTAGATGTGCTTTGGGTCTGCAGAGGCTTTTATTCCCTCTTTCATGAAATGAATCATGATTAATAATAGCCAGAGGGTGAGGAATTACAGTCATGCCTTATTCCTGAAGAGGCGTCTTCCCCCTGCCTGGCTGATGATGACAGCAGTGACGAAGCATTTCATCAACTGGAAAAGAGCCTCAGCCTCAGACTTTCACCCGCGCATCCCCAGAGAAAGGCTGCTGGAAGGTGGTTGTGAGCCAAAGAAGCACAGCCCAGTTAGTCAACTGCGTTGGTTGGTCTACCTCCTACAAAACTCATGATTCAGCTCTCGGCCCCCCAAAACCATCCTTTGATTTTTTTTCTTCCCTGTAAGAGGGAATCCAAAAATTAGTACTGGTCTAGGAAAACAAATCAAATTTCCTTTCGAACACATGAAAATCAGCAGAATGAATAAAATGACACTAATTTTTGGCTAAGTTATTTCCCCTTCTGGGAGCCTACGCAGTACTCATTAAAAGCCATTTCCAAAGAGAGAGAGATACAGAAGGGAGGCTTGGGGGCAACCAGCTTTTCACTTTGGCTTAAGTTATGGAACTATCTCGATAACTTCTTAGGTAATAAGCCAGTCTCATATTTAAACACGTGGGGGGAAAGAGTCCACACTCACAGGGGCACGGGAATATAAAATATATGAAAGAACAAAAGGATTGAGTCAGCATTACTCACATATTACCTCTTCAGCCCCCTCTTCCTTTTTGGTTTGAGAACTAATGTTTTTTGTCACCACAAGTGCAAATGAGGCTTTTTCATTTGGGAGGCAGGTTTAGCCTGACCCCTTTGCTAACTGTAAGCAGTGGGTTGTTAAATCTAATAAGCATATGCACATTTGTTCTAAGAACAAATAGCTTTGGGGTACGATGCAGGATGAACCGCAATGAAAATAAAATATTAAGTACTTAACATTTTACCATAAAGAGTTGTCTAATGTCGAATCGGGTGGGATTTGATGTCTTATAATTTGATCCAGCTTTGGTTCTTTTCCGCTGTTGAATTTAGCATCCCCCCCCCCCCCCCCCGCCTTGCCCACCTTTCCTGAAGGGGTCTCCTCAATGTCTGTAAAGAACTCTGAGCCCCCACACACAGAAAAAAAGGAAGTCTCTTTTTGGTTTAAGAGACAGCCCCTCCCTCTCTTTAACTATAACATTTTCAAATGGTAAATGATTTATTTGCATTTGAAGGAAAACTTAAAGAATTGGTACTGGGAAGTTCTTAAAATTTGCCCCCCACCCCCATATCCTGACAATATAAACCCAAATGAAGGGGAAGTCTCCAAGATTAGCAAAGGTAACGATAAACAAAACACGGTAAACATCAGCTTGCAATGTATAGAAACATCAAATCACTATGTTGTACACGTGAAACTATTGTAGGTCAATTACGCTTCCATAAAAAAAGATGGAAGAAGGTTAGCACCATCTGTGACGGAAGAAATAAACCTTTGTTGCACACACACAAATACAATAAACAAAACCACTCCAAAATATCTTCTTTCATGATAAGCAGCACATTATCCAAAAGGGAAAATATCCCAAATCCCCATTTTTTCCCTCTTTCCTCCTTTGCCTCTTGTAGGTTCTCTCATTTCGCCCACAGGTAGAGCCTCGGGACTTCTTTCAGAAAAACAGTGGTTATCATGGCACTTGGGAGGCTCAGTCGGTTAAGTGTCCGACTCTAGATCTCAGCTCAGGTCTGATCTCAGGATCCAGAGTTCAAGTTCTGTGCCAGTGTGGAGCCTACTTAAAAAATAAAAAAAGAAAAGAAAAGAAAAAATGATTTAAAAAAGAAAAAAACAATAGTTATCTAAATTCTAAGCTATTGTTGTCATCCTAAACCCTCCCAAAGACAAACAAGTCACCTCCCTCCCTGCCCCACCCTTGAGCTCTAATTTTGGTCCTGCTGTGTTTTTAATTCTCTCCATAGAACTGTTTCCAAGACTGAAATGAACTATCCTCCCTGAAATGTTTCTACTGTTGATGCGTGTCACATCTGTGCTCCCTCCCTCTCTGTTCCACCCTTCAGGTGAGAAAGGTGGGGCATCCTATTTTGGAAACATCACACCACATGAATGTACTTCCGGGACTCATGGATAGGGCTGCGAGCTTGCACCAGAGGTAACCTGCCCCACCTCTCCGTCCAGCTCACCTCCAAACCGAAGCCAGAGGCACTCCTTGATTGGAACCAAAGAGCTCAGCTCTGGAGCTTGGATTAGAGTCTTAGATTGTTTGTTTTCCTCATTTATTGATTAATCAATTAAATTTTGTATTTTTTTGTTTTGTTGTTTTGTTGTTAAATCAGCCGAGGCACCTACAACGTGCCAGGCACTTATTCTAGGCCCTGAGTTTACAGCAGCCCACCTGAAAGACAAGGACTCTATTACCTGTAGAACTTATGTTCCAGGGAAGAAGACCAACAGTACCCCAATAAGATATGGCTTCAGTGAAGCAAATAAACAGAGTAATGTGTGAGCATTGGGATAGAGGTCAGAGAAAGTCTTGCCAAGAAAGTGACACTTTGGCTAAGGGCTGCAGGAAGGTCTCAGGTATGGGAAATCAGAAGGGCCAGGCCTAGGAATGGCCCACTACAGGCAGAAAGGAGATGCGGGTGACTGGCGCTCTCCAGCAAGGGAGAAGGGAGGAGGAGGGAGAGTTGTAGTTTACATGTATTAAGGAACAAAAATTCAACTGAGTAAATCTTTTTTTTTTTCTTTGACAGAGAGAGACACAGTGAGAGAGGGAACACAAGCAGGGGGAGTGGGAGAGGGAGAAGCAGGCCCCCCGCAGAGCGGGGAGCCCGATGTGGGGCTCAATCCCAGGACCCTGGGATCATGACCTGAGCCGAAGGCAGACGCTTAATGACTGAGCCACCCAGGCGCCCCTCAACTGAGTAAATTTTAAAGATCTTATTGGCTTTCTTCAGCAATTCATGAATCTGGCCGCAATCAATCTAGCAATTTCCATGGTGTCAATACTCCTACCATGGCCAATTTCAGAATACCAATGTAATGTCAGTAGGCTCAAAAATTTCTGAAAACTTAATAATCAGCTCTTGTAAAGCAATATGAGCTAGTTCTAGCTCACCACTGAACCTAGAATGTACTCAGTAAAGAGAAAGGAATGAAGACATTTTAGTAAAAGGCAAAAGATTTGTGTGTTCTGAAAAGAAACCAGAGAATTACAATGTGTTAAGAAGATGAATCTAGACTAAGTGTTCTCATTGGAAAAGAAATAATGATTGGAGGTAAGAAGTTCATTTATTCATTCATACTCAACAAATACCTATGTCTACCTACTATATGTAGGAGAATGTGTTAAGTACTAGGGATATCTTTATCTGGCCATCTGGTAAACAAACAGACCAAGTACCATAAAGCTTACAATCCAGCTGGTGTCCTCTGTAGGAATTCAGACTGAATTGAGAAGATTTTAGAATACTGATGATAGAAACTAAGTAAGAATAAGTGACAAGGGGCGCCTTGCTGGCTCAGTCGGTGGTGCGTGTGACTCTTGTTCTTGGGGTCATGAGTTCAAGCCCCATGTTGGGTATGGAGATAACTTAAAACAATAATAATAATAAAAATAAAATAAAACGAAAAAAAAAAGAATACGTGATGAGTCTGAATTTGTTAGCAGGATTTTTGGCCAAATCTATGATGTGGAAATAGAGAAGACAACACAAAGATCTGACCAAAGCTTCTGGTATGGGAGATGTTACGCATTACCTGACAGATTACAAAGAGAAGCCTGAACAGGGTAGATGCTCAGTAAAAATTTGCTGAATGTGTAAGTGTTTAATATTTGTAATACAGTGTTCATAAAGTGTTCTAATATGTTTGATTTGCATGGATGAATTACACGTAATGTATTATATAAAACACAGTGTTTTATGTCCATGAGGATGCAGTTGGCCAGCTCCTGGGGAATTCTACAGGACAAGCAAACTAGTTTCTTTAACAAATAAATGATTCCCCCCCAAAAAAAGATTAAAAGAGACATAAGAGATATATCAACGTGTGGAACATGTTCAGAATCTGATTTGAATGAACCAACTGTAAAATGACAGTCCTGGGGAAAAACGAATATTAATAGTGTATTAGATGATGTTCAAGCATCATTGCTGATTTTGGTAGGTGTGAAATGGTATTATGGTTAAGATTTTATTTATTTGAGAGAGAGATAGCGAGAGAGGGGGGAGAGGGAGAAGCAGGCTCCCCACTGAGCAGGGAGCCCGACGTGGGGCTGGATCCCAGGACCCCAGGATCATGACCTGAGCCAAAGGCAGACACCCAATCAACTGAGCCACCCAGGCACCCCATATGGTTATGTTTTAGACAGAGAAAAAAGGTCCCTTATCTACATATATATATATATATATATATATATATGGAATCTATATATGTCGTTATATTATCTCCATATACATCTATAGACAGAGAGAGGTATTTATGGGGAAAATGAAATGATGTCTAAGATTTATTTGTAAATACTCCAGGGAAAAAAATGAGGGGATAGCTGACGCAAGAATGGCAAAATAGTAATAATTGTGGAAGCTGGGGGATGGTACGTAAGGGTTCATCATAGTATTATATATGCTTATATTATTATCTATTAAAATCTTCCATCATAAAAAGTGAAGTTTTAAAAAAGGAATGGAAAGGAAATCTCAGCAACTAAATACTATAAAGAAAGACAAATGTGAAGTGCAACTTTCAGTTATTCAATAAACTGGACTTTCCTACTATTGTCACAGAGACCATATGGGGCAAGAGCAGCAGGCTAGTTAATTATCAGTGGAATGGATCCTATCTTACATGTTTTTTTGTTTTTTGTTTTTTTTTTAAGGAAATCCTATCCCCAGTGTGGGACTCAAACTCAAGACCCCGAGATCAAGAGTGGCGTGCTCTATTGACCGAGCCCGCCAAACGCCCCGGATCCTACCTCACATGTATCACCAACCAGCTGTATGGCCCTGGAGGCCCATACAACCTCTGCTTTCAAACCTGTGAACTAGAAATATAGCACCACCACCTCCTCTATTTACCTCATAGAACTGTGGTAAGAATCAAATGGGTAACAGGTATGGGATCCCCCCCCCCCCGAGAAAGTAAAAACATTTACAAAAGCAAGGGATGTTTTTCTTACCCAGCATGGACAAACATTTGAGTTGTTTGAAAAAGTATTTTTTTCTTTTTCTTTTTAAGTAGGCTCCACACTGGGCACGGAGCCTGGTGTGGGGCTTGAACTCACGACCCTGAGATCAAGGGCTGAGCTGAGATCAAGAGTCAGATGCTTAACCAGCTGAGCCACCCAGGTGCCCCTGAGTTGATTGAGAATTTTTTTTTTTTTTTTTTTTATTTATTCATTTGAGACACAGAGATACAGAGAGAGAGAGCATGAGCAAGGGGGGAGACAGAGGGAGAGGGAGAAGCAGGCTCCCTGCTGAGCCAGGAGCCCGACGTGGGGCTCGATCCCAGGACCCTGGGATCATGACCTGAGCCGAAGGCAGACGCTTAACCATCTGAGCCACCCAGGCGCCCCTGATTGAGAATTTTTGACACTGGGGTCGTAGATTGCTATAAGTCAGCTTAGTAATTTTCAAAAATTAAGACTGTACTTTAATCTCTGACAATTCATCACTTCAAGGCTTCATTGTATCCCAGGACTCATCATCATGAACAGCAGTTACTGTCCCTTTGGAGACAGCTGAGATAAAGAGAAATTTAAGATTCAGAGAATCTGAAACAAAGCTTTTAAAAGATAATATTCTGTTAAGGCTGATGGGGGATGGTATAAGGGAAGGATGACATGATCAAGTCTAAAAAGAATATTCCATAGTCTAATCCCTTATTCAGTTGGCCATTCACTCATTCATTGATCAAACATTGAATAGCACATACTGTGTCATATAATGTGCCAGCAATAAGGGATACACTTATAAAAAAGGCAGACAGGGTTACCTGGCTGGCTCTGTTGGTGGAGCATGCAACTCTTGATCTTGAGGGCATGAATTCAAGCTCCACGTTGGGCATAGAGCTTACTTAAAAAAAATAAATAAATAACAATAAATAAGGCAGACAGTCCCCACCTTCATGGAGTTAAAAGTATAATGGTGGAGATGAATAAGTACCCTGGCCATTATAATATGACCTGATAAGTGATACTGTAAAGTAAATACAGGTGCAGCCGAAAGCCCAGTAAGGTCCCCGACCTAGTCTCATGGAATCAAAGATTTCCTGGAAGAAGTGGTGTTTCCTGGGAGAAGGAAACTGATGGATGACAGGGGGGGCCTAAGAAGGAGGACAGAGATGTGTTTTAAGTGTGCAAAGGCCTAGAGGAGAAGACTAGGTGGGGTGATGAGCCATGAGGCTGAAGATGTAAGGACTGGGTCAGCACTATTTTAAAGGAAGTTGACTTTATCTGAAGAGCAGGACATGTTTCAGCTATCTACTGCTGTGTAACAAACCATGCCAAACCTTAGCGGCTTGAAACAACAGCACATATTTATCTGGTCATGATTCCGAGATTTGGACAGGGCTTGACATGGATGGATCTCCTTTGCTTCCTGTGGTGCAGGCCAGGTGGGCTTGGCTGGGACTGGAGAATCTGAGATAGCTCGGGCTAGAATGTTCACCTGGCCTCGGTCGCGTATCTGGTGCCGCAACATGTGGGTGCTGACTGGTCCTCTGCCTCTTCATCTAGTCTCTTATCATCTGGTAATCTGGCCCAAACTTCTGTCCATGGCAGCTGACTCCAAGGGAAGGAAAACAGAAGCTGGGCCCTTACCCCCTGGACTTAGAAATCCCAGAATATCACTTCTACCACTTAGCACATTCTGTTGGTAAAAGCAAGTCGTAAGGCCCAGATTCAAGAGAAGGGGAAGTAGATTCTACCTCTTTGTGGGAAGAGTGCACATATGAGGATTAGAGTAACTGCTGGTGGCCACCTTTGCAGACAGTCCACCACAGGGCAGAACCACATTTGCCCAGTGGGAAGCCAGTCTCTCTCTGTTCACTGCAGGGAATGGCCCAGAGCTAGGCAGGAAGGAGGGCAGGAAGGCCAGTTTGGAGGGTGTCACAGAGGAATAGGTGAGAGCTGAAGGTCTAGGCTAGTGGAAAAGATGGAGAGAAGTGAAGGGGGCTCTACAGGGAAAGAATCAAGTCAATGGCAGCTGGGACCAAGAGAAGAATGAAGAGAGGAGTCAAGACTAACACCAGAGGGGCGCCTGGGGGACGCAGTTAACATTCGGCTCTCGGGGCGCCTGGGTGGCTCAGTTGGTTAAGCGACTGCCTTCGGCTCAGGTCATGATCCTGGAGTCCCAGGATCGAGTCCCGCATCGGGCTACCTGCTCAGCAGGGAGTCTGCTTCTCCCTCTCCCGCTCCCCCCTCTTGTGCTCTTTCTCTCTCTCACTCTCTCTCTCAAATAAATAAATAAAATCTTAAAAAAAAAAAAAGCATTCGGCTCTCGGTTTTCGGCTCAGTTCGTGATCTCACGGTTGTGAGATCAAGCCCTGCGTCGGGCTCTGCGCTGAGCACAGAGTCGGCTTGAGATTCTGCACCCCCCACCTCAAGCTCGCTCGCTTTCTAAAAATAAATAAATAAATATTTAAAAAAAAAAAAAAGAATAACACCAGGGTTCCTTCCTGATCTCAGAGCAGCTCCCTCTACTCCCATCAAAACCCAGCTTAAGAAAGTCATTCTGATTCCTAGATGAAGTTTATCTTTCCGCAGAGCTCCATTCCTGCTAAAGAAGGTGCTCAGGTAGGATTATTTTGACTTCAAGAAATAAAAGTTAAATTTATTGTGTTTAAAGAGGCCAGTTAGGGATACTCTGCATACTTGTGAGAGTCTAAGAGGCAACGCAGCTGGTAGCTTGAAAGAGTTTGTCAGGAGGCAGATAGGTCGGCTGGCCCCGCTCCAACTGGTTCTACTCAAACCCCCCCGCCCACCCCCGTGGAGAGGAGCCAGGGTCAGTCAGGCTGTTCTGTCCTGCCTTGACCCCACGCCTTGGGACTTCCTCCACTTCAGCAATCAGGAGAGTCAGGCTGACCTATTTTCTCTCTGACAGGTAGCGTCAGCCACCAGCTGGAGTAGGATTCTAAAATACTTGAGGTAAGTGAATGTCTAGGAGGCTGCAGAAAGCTTCCTGTCCCCGGAGAGAGTAAGAATCTGTGTCTGTTTTGAAAGCTTTTTCTGTAGGATGCTGAGCCAGGATGGTCCAGGATGAGAGACCTGTGATTCTAGTCAGACAGGTCCATCGGGAAGCCCTGATTCTTGGAGTAAGGACTTCTCAGAAAAACAAAAGTCTAGCCAATCAAGTGAGGTTCCCAAGCCCCCCTTTACCTGCAGCCAGAGATGACAAGAATGAAACTGTCTTTCCTGGTGCACCTCCTCACCTTGGCTCTTGGCACTTAAAATCTGGAGCAACTCGGTTGTCTATTGATTCCTTAGGCTCTTGGGTAGTTTTAGGTTATAAAAATAGATGCACCTAGATCTTGTGCAAGATATAAAACTGGGCTCTTTTTTTTTTTTCCCTCTAAGCACTGAAACTAAGTTTTAAGGGAAGAAGGAACAACTATAGAAACCAAACAAAGCAGCTGAAGAGAGAAAACTTAACGTGTCCAAAAACTGAAATAAAATCTTTTCCCCACCCCTAGTTTCCCCTCCAAAAACCGGTTTCCCCTCCTAACTTCCCTATTTCTCTCAACAGTAACAGCACTCTCTGAGCTGCCCAAGCTCAAAAAACTGAGGTGTTTTTGTTTGCTTTTTATCTCTCTTTTTTTTTTTTTTAAGTCACCTCTACACCCAGTGTGGGGCTTGAACTCACGACCCCGAGATCAAGAGTCACATGCCCTTCTGACTGAGCCCGCCAGGGGCCCCTGTTTGTCTTTTGTCTTGAACATTCCCTGTCCCTCGTCCCACGTAACCATTGTCAACAAGTCTTGCTGGTCTACTCCAAAACTTTGTGATATTCCCACAGTTGTCCTTTCCCCCCCAGGGTCTAGCCTTTCACCCTTCACCCCTCTATATTCCCTGCTATATTCCCTCCTTTTAACGCCCCATCAGAGTGCCCTCTTCAAGCTGCTATCCTGGCGTGTCACATTCTCTAACAGCTTCTCTTTTTTTTTTTTTTTTTTAAGATCTTACTTTTAAGTAATCTCTAGACCCAACATGAAGCTCCAACTCATAACCCCGAGATCATGAGTCAACATGCTCTACTGACTGAGCCAGCCAGGCGCTTCCAAAGATTTCCTCTTACTCCTAAATTTTCATCTTTTTATTTATCTATTTTTCAGTAGGCTCCACACCCAACATGGGTCTCGAACTCACAGCCCTGAGATCAAGAGTTGCATGTTCTACCGACTGAGCCAGCCAGGGGCCCGTAACAGCTTCTAAGTAAGCCCTAAGCTTCTCTCCTGTGAATCTCTAATGATCTTGCTCCTGCCCATTTCCCCAAGACTCACCTCAAGTCCCTTGCTCATGTCCACCTTTGCCGCTAACCAATCTGCTTGCAGTTCCTGCAATGTCCCCTGCACCCTCTGTCCCTGTGTCTGCAGCTCCCTCCCCCAACTTCTGCACCTGGCTAACTCCACTTCCTCCTTCCACTTGGCCTGTCTGGTGTCCTTTCCTTCTGGAAGCCTTCCCTGATAGCTCAGCTGGATATCCCCAGCTCTTCCATGGTAGTATTCATGGCACTGTATTAGAATAGTCTGTCTCCCATCTCCAGACAGTGAGCTCCTTCAGGGAAGAGCCCTCTCTGTTGCAGGACATCAGAGTAAGCACCCCAGAAATGGAGTTGAATGTCTGAGTCTTCTGCAAGAGCCCCTTCTGAGTATTTTTCTTTTCTTTTTTTTTTTTTTTAAAGATTATTTATTTGAGAGGGAGAAAACACAAGACAGAGCATGACCAGTGGGAGAGGGTCAGAGGGAGAGGGAGAAGCAGACTCATGACCTGGGCCCAAGGCAGACCCTTAACCGACTGAGCCACCCAGGCGCCCCTGAGTATTTTTCTGTTCCTTCCCACCTCCGATTCCTTCTGCACAAGCTTCTCAGTCTGCTCACTTAATTATCTGCCCTGCCCTCAAAACATAACAAAACAAAGCACACACTTAAGGGAAGAGTGCTAAGTGAAGCTGGCGTTCATGGCTCTCCAGACCCTGCATATACTCCATTCTCCGCTCCAACGCCTCCCCACTTCTTGGGCACCTCGGTAGCGTGGCTGTTAGAATACTGATGAATCTACAGATCAGTGCCACAGGCCACCCCAGTCCCTTTGTCCCATCCTCCTCTTTCCACATTGTTCTGGGCCAGCCTACACCTCTCAGTCTTTTTGGAAATTCCTGCTCAAGCCCAGCCCCTTCCAGGAAGGCTTCTGGGCCCATGGGATCTCTCCCTCTTCTCTGAATCCTCTGGCATTTAATAATCTAATCTACATCTTTATTTGTACTTAACCATATGCCACCTTGTGCTGTTATTTAATTTTTCTTGAGGACATGTTTTTGTTCCAACCAGATTCTTAAGAGCAAAGGTCATTTCTTGAGAGCTTGTTTGGAGGTTCTAGCAGGGAGCGCAGCTACTCGTATACCCTGGACCGAAGAACAGGCCTCCTCTATCGGGGAAGGTCATCCTCTTCGACCGAGCGCGCAGCTTCGGGAGGGACGCACATGGAGCCGTGAGGGAGGAAGGGGACACCCGCCTAGCCAGCCAGATCAGCCAAATCAACCCTGGCGATCAATGGGGTGACAGATGTCACAGCCAGATCGCCCTCACATCCGAGCAAAGGTCATTTCTTACTTGACTTTTTATTCCCTTCAATATCAATATCAGGTACGTCACAGGCCCTTAATATATATTTAACAAATCATGGACAAATACAAAATCCAGGGACAGCAAGAAACACGTTCCGCTTTTCTTTTCAACATACTGTCAAGAGTAGGGGAGGAAATGGAAGCGAGGTTTCTGCCTTATGGGGCTAAGACCATCATAAATAAATGCCTATGAACGCAAGCAGTTTAAAAAGAACTATAGTTGTAAAGAGAATTATTTATACAGAGATGTACTTGGTGATTTGGGAAATTGAAGTCCAGAGAGGAGCTCACAGGCCAAAGTCTGTTCCTGTTCCTTTCTGTTTTCCACATCACGCTCCCAGCCTCCTCTGACCGAAACCATCCATAGCGGAGACTCTCAAACCTGGGTGAGCATCAAGGATTCCCTAGAGGCTTGCTGAAACGCAGGGCACTGCCCCTAAATTTCTGTCAGTGGGTCTGGGACCCAGCCCAAGAGTGTGCCTTTCTGGCAAGTCTGAATCCAGCTGATTCTGATCCCTGGACTGGGCCATTTTGGAACCTAATCACAGACATTATTGAACATAGTCCTTTGGTGCTTTTTTTCCAGGGCACCTGTCTTTTCTTTCAAGCAGACTGCAATCTCCCACAGGGCAGGGACGATTTTGTCATTGTTTTTCTAACTGCCTCAAATCCTAGCACAGTGTTATACCCAGAGTGTAATTCAGTACTTCTGTGAAGGCTGGGGGAGAAAGAAAACAGGATCCTTAATGGCAACAATAAGCAAAAGAAAATATTTGCATTCTTTCAGGTCTTGGCTAAATTAAAGGAAATAAATAGTCCCAGTATTCATGCTAGTCCCTCCCAAGTAAGAATCTTTCCCTCAGTAGGACTGAATGATTTTCAAATGGCAAGAATCATCCGTGAGAACTACCCCTCATGACTCAGTCAATTCATTCATTCATCCCAACCCTGCAACAGTCGGAATCAGTTTAAACGTGACTGAGCAGCACTGCACAGGATTTATCATATTTGTGACGGGAAAAAGCAATCAGTTTGGCAGGGAACAAATGATATTACAGGGCCCAAAGGTGAGTAATTGGCCCTAATGACTTGGAAATAAATTTGAATTCGCATTGGGTAGGCTATATAAATATCTACTGTATAACTGAATGCCTGGTGCTTTTGGGGGGCCAATGGGGTGGGAGGGGAGGGGACGTGGGGAGGAGAGGGCATTGTTGTCAGCTGCCCCCTCGCAGCTGGTGCTATTCCCACTTTCTCCTCCTCCCCAAGTTGAATGACAGTAGGTTAAAGGAACTGCTGAGGCACAGACAATGAGCGAAGAAAGTGGCAATTCACAGCCTATTAACCTTGGATTTTGGAAGTTGTGCCACTCCCATGATTCTCCACTGCAGCTGGCTTTAAAATCGCAGCTTGGAAAGATTTGCCTCCGTGGCTGTACCGAGACTTATGCTTTTGGCTAAGACGGGCGAGAATTGGAAGAATTTCCTGGGAGTCCTGGAAAGGTAACGCGATTGGAAAAAGACCCCTCGGCGGACCAGAGAGGCCCCAGTGCATGATGGTGGCTACTGATACCTGGGATTTAGGTCATGTCTTTCCTCTCAAGTGTTCAGAGGCACAGGGACAAGGAGAGCAGTCTCGGTTCCGTGGACGTTCACGGAATGTCATTCCGAAAATATTTATTGAGGGCCTGTTTTGCCCTTCATTTGGATGTGCAGTCAAGAATGGAACAGAGGCTCTGCCCTTGTGGGGCTTGCAGTCTTGAATGTCCTTCTAAGCTGGGTTGACAGCCTTGATGGTTTGTTCAGCACTGAGGGGTTTTCCAGGATATGGATGGGATTCTGAGTGTTAATACCGCAGAAGTCTCAGACAAACCAAAATGTGAACTCTTACCCAGCTCCCACCCTTCCTGGCCATGGCTGTCATTCATGAACTTGGGCTCAAGAGCACATAAATAATAAATGACTCTGCTTGAATCTATAGAGTTGCGCTGTTGAAAATGGTAGCCACTAGTGGTAGCCACTCAGCAGATACGGGATGGTGAGAGAAGGGGTAGATAGAAACCAAGAAAGCTGGGGGTGAGAAGGAGAGGGAGGTGTACTCTTGACTAGCGACTCTGTTGAAGAGTAGTTTTGTGGCAAGGAGGGTGAGGGGATTAAAAGTATTTTGTTTTTATTTATGTTATTTTTTAAGATTTTTAAGAAAGATTTTATTTATTCATTTGAGAGAGTGAGAGAGCATAAACGGGAGAGGCAGAGGGAGAGGGAGAAGCAGGCTCCTTGCTGAGTGCAGAGCCCGATTCAGGGTTCGATCCCAGGACCCTGAGATCATGACCTGAGCCCAAGTCAGGTGCTTAACCAACTGAGCCACCCAGGCAACCCTAAGATTTTTTTTTAAGTAATCTCTACACCCAATGTGGGGCTCAAACGCACAACCCCGAGATCAAGAGTCACATGCTCCACCAATTAAGCCAGCCAGGCACCCCAAAAGTGTTTTGTTTTTAAATCACTTTCAAAGTAGGATGAAGTAAGGTGGAGATGTGAAGAACATGGTAGCTTGGAGTTGGTGATTTTCTAGCTGAAGAGCTCAGAGTATGGGAATGGCAAAGGAAGAGTCCCTTGGACTGGTCTTGAGCCTGAAGGCATTGACAGAAGGGCGGCAAAGCCCTGTTCAGGTCACTTGATGCCAGGCCTAGTAACAGTCTGTGGGTCATCATAGACCGTTTTCATGAATTAGGGCACAATCTAGGGTTTTGAGGAAGGGAATGGCTATGTGTATTTTAGGACAGCAGGCCATAGTGTGTAGAATGGTAGACTGGGTACTTAGATGTTGGATATGAGGAGGCTATTGTACAAGTGTATACCGGAATCATTTTTCAGAAGAATGCATTTTCAGTATTCTAATGAGAAGTTAGGAAAAGCTAATTGTGCAGAATCTGCTTCATACTCAAAATTTCAGGGATTTATCTGTATCACCTGCTAAAGGATATCTACAGTGATACCTGTGTTTCTTTACTGCTTTTCCTTTCAGTTGGTTTTTATATTTCCAGTATTTTTTGCCTCATCAAAATCCATACTAGAGTATGTGATAACTCCTTCATTTTATTGATAAGAGAGATGAGATATAAAAGATATTTGTAATACATTGTACTGCCAGAAAAGCATAAGAAGAAAGAACTGTAACTGTCTATAAAGTAGGACTCACCTAAAGGAAATCTCTGGCATTCTTTTACCTTCTCTTTCTGGGTTCCTTAACTCCCCACTTGTCCAAACGCTTGTTTCCCCAAACAGCTAATGTTGGGCTAAAGTTTCCCTCGGCAGAACCTGACTCAGACTCTGTATCTGGTTCAGACTCCTCTCTCAACATAGAGTCTAACCAGAGTGCAAGAGGTTCTAGAATTTAGATGCCAGTTCATACAGAACGGATGATGTCAGGTGTCAGTAAGCAACAGTTCCGGTCACTCTAGGGTGCCGGGTCCATAGGGAATAATTGTGATCCTGGGGACATTAAAAGCCAGGGACTCTCTAGATGACTAAATGAGGCTTTTAAGAGACCCATCTTTGAAAGGCTTGGACAACGCATGACAGAGAACCAGGAGGGCATCACGTCGGCCAGTGTTTCTCAAAACCGTACAGGACAAGATTTACAGCAGAAGAAACACCCAGAGTGCTTGTTCAAAGGCAAATTCCTAAACCCCACCCTTGACCTACTAAAGGAGAATTCTAGGCTAGTGGCCAGGAATCTGCATTTCAAACAAATGCCCTAAAGATTCTTGCCTATTCTATTTTTTTTTTTAAGATTTTATTTATTTATTTGACACAGAGAGAGACAGCTAGAGAGGGAACACAAGCAGGGGGAGTGGGAGAAGGAGAAGCAGGCTTCCTGCTGAGCAGAGAGCCCAAGGTGGGGCTCCATCCCAGGACCCTGGGATCACGACCCAAGCCGAAGGCAGACGCCCAACGACTGAGCCACCCAGGCGCCCCCCTTGCCTATTCTAAAGTGTAAGAACCTTACATATGTTATCAATACTTCCTCATTTTGTTTCCTTAGACCTTGCTAGAAGTCTGGCTCGCTAATCTCTAATACTTAATTCATGCTAATGTATTAATGATTAATAATGGTTTTAAAACTCTTTCATAGAACTTTCATTTAAAAATAGATCCCTAGATCTTGGAGTGCCTTCCCCCAAAGGGATACATTTTCTTTTCTTTTCAAGAATGTTATTCTAATAGTAGAACTTTAACTATGTAGGCCAATTAACTACCTAAAAGGGCAGCAAATGATTTGTGGTCAACCTTGACCATAGATTTGAGAAATTAGATATTTTATTAAGTGCCTCTCTTCACCTAGATAATAATTTGGGCTGTGGATAAATAACAGTTACTTTGGGGGATGTGAAGGCCACACTTGTTGGACTTTTAAAATTATGTCAACTATTATACACATTTAAATTGTGCTTAAATAATATGCTATCACAGTATAAACCCATTTACTAAACCAGCAAGATCAAATACTTTGGCTGCTTCTTTATTTAAAAACTGGGGTGAGAGAAGAAAATTTTTAGGCAGAGAAAGTAATTCTATCTTTTTGAGACTCTTTCTACCTATTCTTTAGCAGGAAAAACCCTTCAAATAGCCAATGGATGGTGCTAGTTCTTGGGAAAAACAAGGTAGTTTTCTTAAGTCCTTGTGCCGGCTGTAAAATTGGACCTGTCCTTGGGCCACAACACTGCGAAGTAAGAAGCTTCATCTCTTACCCTCCCCCACTGCGCTCCCCACACCCATGTGCCCCAGAAAGACCATGGCTAAGAGACCAAGGGCTGAAGTATCATCTAAGGAAGATCCTAATCTCAACTACCATCTTGCAAACTTATGTCTCAGTGTAAGTGGATGGGAGAATAATCCACACAACCTATCCCCGTGACTAGAAAAACAACTCAACATCAGGCCCTTATGGTCACCGATCAGTTTTATTTCCATATATCGAAGGTTTAATTTGCAAGGCAACAGTATTACTTTGCTGGCGCTGCCGTAACAGAGTACCAAAGACCGGGTTGCTTAAACAACAGAAATTTATTTCCCCCATGGTTCTGGAAGCTAGAAGTCCAAGACCAAGGTCAGGGGAGTTGGTTTCTTCTGAAGCCTCTCTTGTTGGCTTGTAAGATGGCCGCCTTCTCTCCTTACCCTGCTGGTCTTCCCTCTTTGTGTGTGTCCGTCCAAATTCCCTCTTTTGTAAGGACCCCAGTCATATTGGATTAGGGCTCACTCCAGTGACCTCATTTTAACTTAATAACCTCTTTAAAGACCCTGCTTCCAAACACAAAACACATTCTGAGGTACTGAGGGGTAGGGCTTCAACAGTTTAATTTTTAGGGGTCGGGGGGACACCATTCAGTCCATAACAGCAGCAGACAAATACCATTTGTCAGATGAATGTATCTATACTGGTCTTGAGTTTTAGACTCGCCATATGAAAATGACTGGGCTTGTTACACAACTGAAGTGTTTCAGTAATTTTTCCTTGCGTCCTCCCTTCTTTGGGCATTTTGTAAGACAAGTGCTGGCTGGAAAGCAAGATGGAGATCTTTTAAATGCCACTTGTCAAACAGTTTCACTTCCTCTGTAATTGCAAATGCTTGGTGGGAGCTGACCTATTTGAAAGAGCACTCCAGATGCAGAGAATTATTTGTGAACAAAATGATAATTGGCACAGTGCCAAATTCCATTCATTTCTTTAAGAAGCAAATTCTCTGCTATGTGATAGATACTTTGCTAGGTAAGTGCTAGGTACTTTGTAAGTGTAAGGAATGTGATGGTGATCATCCATGTCTCACACCTGGGAAAGTCTGGCGCAGCTGCAGGCATTCTGACGTGGCTGAGAACTCCCCAAGGATTGACTCTGTAGTAACTTCAGAAAGTCTAGCCTCCTTCCTCCTGGTTTCTCCTGCCTTCTACGTTGAGAGAATCCCAGGGGACCCAGTTTGGGTCCTAGGTTGCTTGAGAGTTATGGATTCCCCTACCAAATGGGACCCTCGTTTCATCTTCAAAAATATTGATCCACACAGTGTCCAAAGCATAAGCTGAAACTAATGTTTGTCGCCTACCTACCTCCCCTCCTTCTCTCTCCCTCCCCGTCTCTCTCCCCTTCCCTCCCCCCTCCTTTTCTCTAGGTTTCTGATAAGGATGTCAGTTTATATACTTAGAGTCTATGAACACTGCATAAACCATGTCCAGAGTTTATGCACTAAGAATTTACTGCTGTACTAAAAATTTACGACAACATTAACCATGTTGTATAAAATTGGTAGGATCACAGATTACCAAGATTAATATTGTTGGGTATATAATCACAGAATGTTAGATTTGTAAGGGTCTTCAGAAGGGCACATCTAGGTCAGTTCCTTTTTTCACAAATGAAATGAGGCCTAGCCAAGTGACTGGCCCAAGGTCACAAAAAGCTGAAACTAAACCTCAAGCCTTCAGATTCCCAGCATAATCTTGCCATTAAGCCATCCTATGTTAAACAATCACCCTGGTTTTATAGTTTTCCTCTTGGTATCTGTATTTATCTAGAATCATAAATGTCCCAAATTCTCTAGATACTAGATACCGTTTGGAAGCCCTTCCTCCCTTATCTTATGCACATGCACACACGGACACACAAAAACACTGTCATTTTGTAATAACAAAGGCCAGATTCTGGTAATCCGCGTTCCTCTGCCTTGTCTCAAGTTCTTTGGATTTCCCTTATGGTCAGTCCTTCTCCCCTTTTCCCACCCTGGCTGCTTTTCCTATGTGAGGACTGCTGGGCTTAAGGCAACAGAAGCTCTACATTGCTCACTCAGGAGGCCTGCAAGGATGCACAGAAGGGGGGGGGGTCCAGAGAAAGGGGAACATTGTAAGCACTTATTGGGTACCCTTTGGATGAATAAACGAACCAATAAATGAACAAACAGATGAAAGTTAGAAGGAGAGAAAAAAAAAGGTGAGGGGGCTGAACTTCTGGGTCACCTATGAGCCTCCGGGCTGAGGGATGGGTAAGACAGGGTTTGGAGTTAAGGAATGGGGCCCTCCTCTGCAACCTGCTGTCAGGCTCAAGATCAGAGCAACTCCTGGCCGGCCTGCAGTTGAGTAGAGCCTAGAGGGCCTCCCCCTCCTATCTGCAAATGTCTTCCCACTTCTTTTGTCTTCCTTGACATTCCTTGCACAAGGGACAAAATTCTCAGTGCTTTGCACAAAATGCATGCTTTGAGGACAGGGCCTGTGTTTAATTTTGCATCCTTAATAACTGTCCAACAAATGTTTTTTTTCAATGGATACTTGACAATTGAGAGGAAGACAAACATCTGGAAATTAATAATCCACTAAGTTTCAGTCACAGTGTAACTGCTGATGTCTAAATTTTTTTGTTTTACTGTGTGTGTTTGTGCTCCCTGAAACTCCGACCCTGAACTTCCCAGCTAGGTGGACCCAACCCAGCTTCCCCCGATTTTTCCATTAGCCATTTTCATTGGGGCTTGAATACAGCTCCTCCCCCTCTATCCCTGCTCTGTAACTCAGTTTCCTCCTAATGTTTCCCTGTGGATTAATTAGTTGATCGCTCCTAAGATTCTTTTCCCCCCAAACACAGAGTACAGTATTATTATAAACAGTAACTTCTATTCTTAGGAACTGCAGGTTTCCCCGTCTTGGTTCCTTTACCAGAGTTTCGGAATCAGGGCCCGCTCTCTTTCAGTAACACGAGACACAATCTAAGCAGAATAGTAATGACAGTCCCAAAACTTCAAATTCTCCAAAGAACCAGGGACTTTCAGTGACTTGTGTAAACGAGGTCCACTGACAACCAGTAGATTTTAAAAACATCATTTTATTGTATTGGGTTTACATTGTGGCATTTTAGTGAGGCTTGACAAATCAGACCATAACTGCAGGGACGGGAAGCAGTGAATAACAAAAGAACTAATGTGTTCTTGACATCACTCATTCTTAAGAAGGCTGTTTACTTCTGAGTTTACCTCCTAGTGTGTTTTAAAATACTCTTGCAAATCTCAGTCAGCCTGAAATAGCTGTTCTAGCTTCTTTCAATGGAAGCCCCCAACTTCTCAGCACACTGGCTCATAGTTATTTATAAACCTGATGTCAGTCAAAGATTATATTTTTACATCCCTCATTACTCCCTTCCCCCCACCTATGAAGACAGACCTATATAAAATTAGAAACTTCACATAAAGTATTCAGTCACTTAGGTAAGAATTATTGTCAGTCAGCAATCATTTATGAAACATAAATTCATCATATTGGGTGAAGCGTGTCTCCAACACTGTTCCATGGATACAAGCTACTTCTTTTTTTTTTTTTCAATATTTGTTTGATTTTATTTATTTATTTGAGAGAGTGCGCACCCAAGTGTGAGGTGGGGGTGCAAAGGGAGAGGGAGAGAGAATCTTAAGCAGACTCTGCCCTGAGTGTGGAGCCCCATGTGAGGCTTGGTCCCACTGCCCTGTGATCATGACCTGAACTGAAATCAAGAGTTGGATGCTTAACCAGCTGAGCCCCCCAGGCACCCCCACAAGCTCTTTCTTTTAAAAAAAAGCCCTCTGTGGCCAAATACATTTGGAAAACTGTATGCCTTTTTGAGATTGAAAAAATCCTACGTTAATCAAGTTATCTTTGTGTGAGCTAGCAATTTCCACATCTATTTTGTCAAAGCATCCCTTTCTCTCCAGCCATATTTAGTAACATTTCATGGAATGATGTGTCTTGGATCACATTTTGGAAAACCAGGGAGGTAGCCCACACAAGGGATGTGGAGCCAGGAGCACCGGATTTGACTCCTGGCTCTGTCACCCTACTCTGTGTATGACCTTGAGCAAATCACAACCTCTTTATATGTACTTTCACATTGGAAGAGTGAGAACGATAAATACCGATCTTGATCCGGGTTGTTTTATGGATTAAATGATGTTATTATGACTGTGCTTTAAAGACTATAAAAAGGTATCATTAGCGATCACAGAGAAATATAAGATTATATTTAAAAATTAATACTGTACAGGTATAAAGAAAGTTGCCCCAGCAGTTCTTACTCAACATTGTCTACTTAAGTCTACTTAGAGGCCATCGCTGAGGGGAGCAAGGAAACCCAGTACAAAGGTCAAAGGAAGATTAGAGCATGCTGGATCCAGAAATGTCTTTGGTGATAATTGAATTTAACCCTCTCTTTTTATAGCTGATGAAGCTGAGATCCAGAGTGGTCAAAAGAATGGCTTAAGGTCACTCAAAAAGTTAATATTAGAAACATCTGATTCTCATCCAGAGATTGGACTCATTGCCAAGGGCTGTCTCACTCTGAGGCAAATCACGGCCCCATGAAATTTTCAATCTAATTAGGAGACACAAGATATGCAAATGACATCATCAGAAAACAAGACAACATGGAACAAAATTTTAAAGCTCAAAAAATGTGGCTGATGGTAACCACGTGAGGGGATGGGTACGTTAATTAGCTCGACTGTAGTGGTCATTTCAAAATGAATACGCGTATCAAAATATCATGTTGTACACCTTAAATATATACAGTTTTTAGTAAAAAAAAAAATGTGTCTGGGGCTCCAGGGTGGGTCAGTCAGTTAAGGGTCCGACTTTTGATTTCCGTTTGGGTTGTGAATTCGGGGTCGTGGGATATAGCCCTGCAGGCGGCTGGCTCTGCGCTTAGCAGGGAGTCTGCTGGAGATTCTCTCCCTCTCCTTCTCCCTCCGCGCGTGCTCTCTCAAATAAATAAATAAATCTTAAAAAAAAAAATGTGGCTGAAGTACCAGGGACAATGAGAATGCAGGAATGAGTAAGCTAAACATCCAGGCTGAATTGGAGATTGGACCGTAGCTGGGGAAGAATGTACAACACCATGTTGGATTTGGATACTGCAAGAGGAAAAATAGTAGTGTTCCAGAATGGAATTGGGAAAGATAGTAAGACCAAATGGCTGGCAATAGTCTAAATAAGTGGGCATTACAGTTTTGGTGAAATAGTCAACAGTAAACATTTATTGGACACTTCCAAATTCTATGAAGTCTCTGGCGCTTTGAGAAGGATATGAGAAGTAGGTAACATGGTCTCTGACTTTGGAAAGCTTATTTTTTATTTGGAGAGAAGAGATGGGAACATGAGACTAAATTGGAGAATGTGAGCAAGTAAGTATACAATATAAAGGGGTGAAATATGTACTGTTAGGGAAGGATTTCTGGAGATGAGTTTTGTTGTTTCTTGGGAAAACCATGCATGTGATTGGTTTTTGGAAGCATGTGGGATAACCTGTGTCATCCCCTGAATTAAGAGGGAAATTTCAATATGCATATAATATAGGACTGTGGATTATTGCTGTGTACTTGGTCTTTATTAATTTACAATCCTTTTCCTGTCTTTTTTTTTTTTTAAGATTTTATTTATTTATTTGACAGAAAGAGAGAGGACACAAGGAGGGGAGCGTAGGCAGAGGCAGGCTCCCCGATATGGGACTCAATCCCAGGACCCCGGGATCATGACCTGAGCTGAAGGCAGACGCTTAACCGACTGAGCCACCCAGATGCCCTCCCTGTCATTTCTTATTGTAAACGGGACGGTGGACTAGAATGCCTATGTAAATATGATCACCTGTCCAGATTTGAACCCAGAATAGTAAGTGCCTGCTCTTACTTGTGTCTGATGATTTGCTCCCTCTTCCTCTTTCACCTCCTTCACATTCCCATTCTTCCCAGAGTAGCTAATCTAGGTATAAAAGAGCATAAAACGTAAGATTAAGGAATCATTTTAGACTCTACCCTGTTAGTCACCATTCCCTCCAGCTAACCAGTTCCCAAGTCCGTTGGACTTTTGACATTCTAAATATTTCTCAACCTGTTCTCTGCTCTCTATGGTATTTCCTCTGTCACCGGGGTCAGATCATAACCATTTCTCACCTTATTTATGCAGTAATATTACAACTGGTTTTTAGGTCTGCCTGCCTCCAGTCTCTTTCTTTCCTCCAATTCTTAATTTCATCTCTCATACAGGCAGAACTACTTTCCAAAAACGCCAATCTGCTTTATACCTGTAGTGAAAATCCTTCTAAGGTTCCATTTAGCCTCTGGGCAAAGTCCAAATTCCTTTGCCTGGCATACAGAACCCTTCTGGTCCTGGCTCCTGCTTATCTCTCAGTATCTCATCTCTAGTCACTCCCAAACAAAAATTGGGTCCTTATGCATAAAGTTGGTATGTTTTTGGAGTTCTCATAATTTTTTTTTTTTTCCATGCTAGAGAGTTGCTTGGCTTCCTTCAAACTGCTGAACCCCTACTCATCCTTTAAAACCCCCTCGTTCCTGGTTACCTCTGTTATGAATTCCCTTTAGCAAGTTTTTCCCTGTTGCTATAGCAGGGACTTCAGCACTTTTTAGAGGTATCACAAGCGACTGTTAAGTCTGCCTTTGTACTCAGCTGTGTGTTTCTTCACAAAGGACTTTAAGGCTTCTCTCTGTGTCTTCGGGGATGAGGACAGGGCTGGCAGGTCCTCTAGAAGCAATGCACCCGGTGAGGACTTCCCTCCATCCTGCCCCTCCCTACTGCCCTCACTTGAAGGCATCAAGAGAAGTGCTACGAGGAGTTAAAATCATCAGGAGAAAGAAGAGTGAATTAGATTTAAAGAAAACAAAAAAGAAAGGCAAGGTAATATATGACTTTGCCAAGGTAGCGGGGAAAGGATGTCCATCAGGAGACAGTGCCTTCCGCAGCAGGAAAGGCTTTAAGTCCCCAAAAAGGCCCATCTATTTTCCTTTTCAGGCAAAACAACACGAATGTTATCCAAATCTTTTGGAAATGAGCAAATTCCTTCCTTTCCCCTGCCCTCAAGCCTCAACTAGGAGAAGGGTTTTTAGTTTATGTGTGTGGTGCCCTGAAGTTGGTAGCCCAGCAGGGGAGTTCCCAGGCCTGGGACAGAGAAGCCAGGCCTCGGGGCTCGCTCAGGGAACCAAGAAGAAACCCACCTTTGTTCTTTAATATTTTGCCTGGGGGGTGACAGATCTGACATTAAACCTCCAGAAAACTGGTTAAAAACCCTAACACTGTGGAGGAGTGCAGACCTCCAGTATACAGGTAGGTCCTAATGATCAGAAAATCTTTTGAAAACACCTCGTTGTAACCTAACCATAAAGTCACTTGGGTGGCCAATCCTGAAAAGTGGAGTCTGTTCTGTAGAGTCCTCCCCGGCAAATGGCACCGGCAAACACGTTTTGCAATATCGAGGCACAGAGGGCCATTTATTTTTCTGATTGTGAAATGAATGTAAGACAAAATTGTTCCTTTTTAGAAGGCATTCAGATTTTTTAAAAAGGTAGAGTAATAATTAAAAAGCCTTTTGAAAAAGGCATTTTCTTTCCTTTACTGAAAGCTTCCTATTACCGTGGCCGGTTCTTAGCTAGGTTAGTGTTATTACATAATCCCCCCCTCACGGTCTGGTCATCTGTGGACGAGGCCAAGGACAAGCTCAGAGAAGGCACCGCTGCCTTTCAGCAAGGGCTACGGTTTGATTTGAATCCAGGTCTCTTAGCACCAGTTTCGGAGACCTTGCTAGACCACGGTTACCTCCCGAAACACTGCTGCCCATAAAAATCTAACCATTGTGCAACCCGCGGGGGAGGAGGATCCACGGGATGCGAAGGAGAGTAAGACGTACAGCAGTGAGCACGAGGCAGTGTGAGCGACCCCACTTTTCATGTACCCAGAGGGGAGCCTGAGAGGAGATAATTTAAAACATGACTTCTCCGCAGCCACAGTTAAAACAAGTAAATTTATGATGCAGAATGGCTGCGTAGGACTTGACGAAGTTGTTAAGAAGGCGAAGGCCCGAGGAGTCCGAGCCGGGCCTGGCTCCGTCCTTCCCGTCAGCGATTAAATAACCGCGACAGGGGGCAGAGGCAGGTAGGAGGCGGCTTCCCCGTGGCCCGCGCGGGGCAGATTGCCGGCACTCGGCGTTCCAGATGCTTCCCTGCAGTTCGCATGGCAGTGCGGCTCGGTCTCCACATTCCACTCCTTTTGCAGCTCCGCGCGTCAGGCTCGCTCGCCCGCGGGCACCCCCGGCGCCAGGCACCCCTCTGCGGGCAGAGCTCGAGCTGGACGTCCCCGGGCGGGTTTATCTCTCGCCGGAGGCGGCCGCCCGGGGTGCCCTTCCCGGCCACCCCCGACGCCCGGCTCGGCCGGCGGGCCGCGTGCCGCGCCAGGAGGTGGCCTTCCAGCGCGTGTGGCTGCGGGGCGCCGGCCGAGGTGACCTCAGCCTACCCCGGGCCGGCCGCAGCACGCCGTGTGCGAAGACGCGAGGCGGTGTCCTGAGCTGACACCGGCTGCGCGGCACAGGCAGCAGGCGCCGCCGATCAACTAGTTCGCACCGAGGATTCCTCTTGGTGCGTGGCCCAGTTTTCCTTAGGACGGGCTCCAACCCCTCGCCGACACCGCCCCCCGCGCCGCCACGCTCCGAGGCCTTCCCCCAGGAAGCCTCGCGTCCCTCCCCCGCCGCTCGGCTCGGGCCGGCGCGCGCGCGATTCCTCGATTCCACAGGCGGTTCGCGCCGCGGGTGGGGGCGGGGCGCCGCCGGGGGAGGGGGGCCGGGGCCCGGGGGCGGGGGCGGGCCGGCGTGGGGAGTTCCTCGCTCGCGGACCACACGCTCTGCGGACCAATCCCGAGCCAGCCTCTAGCAGTGTCACACGCGGGACACATCCAAGCGTTTGTTGGCAGGGCCGGTGAGGGGGAGGGGGCGAGGAGGAGGGAGGGGAGTTGAGTGACAGACTTTGCGGGGCAGGCTGGGAATTGTAGTTCCCAGCTCCCGTGGCCATAGCCATTTTGTAGTCGGGGGACTACAACTTCCAGAAGATCAAGGGGACCATTCTAAGGTGCCCCGGGAATAGGCGGCTCTCCCCGGGGCCGGGCGTCTTGGGGCACTGGTATCCAGCAGCCCGGCTGCAGGTAGACGCGAGGGCAGTGGCGGGGGCTGGCGTGTGGCGGCTGTGGGGTGAGCGGCAAGCTGGGGAAAGGGGGTGAGGTGGAGCGACCGAGCGTGCCATGCATTGGGCTAGGGAGCCTCTCTCAATTCCACTCCTAGGCTCGGCGTGGGAGCGATGCCTGAGGGTTTGCCCGGGAAGGGTTCGTCGAAGCTTCTCGGGTGTCTAGTCGACGGGGCTGCGGGGGTCCTCCGGACTGGGCCGGGATCGGTCGGCGCCGGAGTAGGCGGGCGCCTGGTGGCTCAGCTGTGGGAGTTTTCGGCTAGCGTCCGTCGGGGAATTACCCGAGGAGCCCTAACTTGTATAAAAGCAGAGTCCATTTAAAGTTGGGCTGGATAGCCTCTCTCTCATTGGTTAGGGGGCTTGGAAAAAAGAGACTCGGCGAGCCCTCGCTGTGGTGCTGCCGCCGCCGCCGCCGCCGCTGGAGTTGACTCTTCTGCTCGCGCTGCTGCTGCAGCACAAACGTGACTTCCAACATTTTTTATTTATCTTTCCCTTTTCTTTTCCAAGATGTAACTACAGATCAGACACTAAGGACCTTCACGTTTCGCTGATGTAGTTTTTGGAGGAAAAAGGGGGGGAGTGAAGGGCGTCGGTTTTTTTTGTGTGTGTGTGTGTTTCGGGGGAAATTTTCCATTATGAGTGTTTTACTAAAGTGAATTTTTTTTGTTGTTGTTTGCTTCGTTCGTCTTTGGCTCTTTTTTTTTTTTTCTCCTTCCCAATTTCGGATTTATTTCAAGGCGAATCGGGCTTTGGGGGAAGAGGAAGAAAAGTCGGATTACAAGATCAACCACCACCAACAACAATAAAAACCACCAGGATATTTTTTTGCAAATTTCTGACGGCTTTAAATTCATGAAGCAATTGTCCCCTTTTGCAATCAGCATTTGGATCTCAGAATGAGCAAGGAAAGACCCAAGAGGAATATCATTCAGAAGAAATACGTAAGTGCTCTTAACAACACATCCTTTGACTTGCAGTTTTAAGCAATGGCTGTGAATGTCAAGTTTATAGATAATTCTGCAGCTGAAGGGTTTTAAACACAGCGTCCGATAAGGCTGTTTCTTTCTTTTCTGAAAGAGGGCTTTTCAGGCAAAGTCGAGTCTGCCTAGTTTGGATGAAAAAACAGATTGGTGTAGCGATACCTCAAGTGAATAAATTGACCTCGAATGACACAACCATAATCTAGTTTTAGATGAAAGGCTAGGGATTTTGGTGGAGCTTGGGGGGCGGGTGGGGGCTGCGGTAATGTAACTAAACTGCATTCTCGGGCGGATTTGGCCCCATATTGCACTTTGCATGCAAATGAGCTTGTGTTATTATTATTAATGTTATTTGGAAAATCGTGTAACCCGTGTGTGTTGGAAGCCCTTTAAGTTGCAATCGAGGGTCCGATTATGGCGATCTTGTTCCCTGCACTGGCATATCAAATTTAATGTATGTGGTCGTTTTGGCTTATTTGGTTCGCAACGTAAATCAGTTGGGAATCATGTTACAGCGAATGCATTTGTTGGGATTGACTTTAATAATGGAACTGGTTTTGTTTAAAAATTCATGGTTTCCAGTTTTAGGGGGAAAACACATACAATATAGCTAATGTTTTTAAGTAGGTACGTGAATACATGTGTAAGTGACTACAAATAAATTCTCCCTGTTAAGTGGGCTTCTGAAATTGGGTGATTATTCAGAGATTTAAATGGCTTGGAATAGTTAAATTTGTTTTGTGCATAGTACAGCTACGTTTTGATTGGCATGGGGAGTGTTTTTGTTTTGTGTATGGCTTTTTTTTTTTTTTAAGTTTGGGGGGAGGGAGGGTAGAGGGGAACGGAGGATTAACCAAATATGCACTCGAGTGATCGGTGATTAGCTGCATGCTTTAAATCAGAGAACCCAATTTTTTTTTTAAAAGCCCAAATGAACATACACTAGGAATAATGCAAAGTTTTATTTAACTCGAGTCGACAAATTGGTGTTAATATTTTCCCTTTTTGAGCAATGTGATGTGTGTAATGGGAGATGACCTTCGGGGCAGTGGTTTTTGTAAAAAAAAATACATTTAATGAAAAAGCCGAATGCCTCTTCCAGAGGGTTGATTCTAATCTAGGCACGTAAACTTCAACTATGAAAGAAATGCAAGGTTAAATAATCAAGCTCAACTTAAAAAAGCTGTTCCCTAAAGAATTTAAGAATTAAAATACATCCGCATTGCAGAGGGCTGGGTAGAATGCAAAGGACTAGTTTAAACTCGGGCTGTAGAAACTGCATGGAGACAACCTTGCCTTGGAGCGTGGACGCCTTCCCGGGGCACGTCCGATCCGGGTGAAGCCACAAAGCAAATGGGGTAGAACTTGGACAAGAACCGCCTCCGCCGCCCCCACCCCTCCCCCCGACCCCTATCCCAGACCTCGCTAAGTTGGAGATTGGTGTGGGGTGGGATTTTTTTGTTGCTGGCGGTCAGTGGATTGTGTCGAGTCGGGGCGTCCGGCCGCAAGCCCCGTGGCTGGCGGCGGCCGCGGGAGGCAGAGCACGAGTTGACGCCGGGGGAGCGGAGCGGAGCCCGTGTTCCCGACGTGCTCGAGCCGGCAGCCGAGGGGAGGGCGCGCGGGGGTCGCGGCGGGCTGGGTCGGGGCCGGGCGGGCGCGCGCGCGGCCTGTAGGGGGCGGGCTGCCGGCTCCGGCGCGGGGCTCCGGGCTGCGGCTGCGGCTCCGGCTCGGGG
>NW_022589734.1:15357929-15464147 GCF_004348235.1 Phoca vitulina
GGGGGGGGCGGGGGCGTGCCGGGGTGGGGGCGGCGCGGCGCACAGCTGCAGCGGGCGCCCCCCGCCGCGCGCACGGCCGAGCATGGCGGCGGCGGCCCGGCCGGCTCCCCGCGGCCCTGCCCCCCCGGCTCCAGTGCCGTCTCGAGAGCAACAGGTTAAGCCGGCGAGACGTCAGCGCGCCCCCTCCCCGCCCCCCGGTTCTCCCCCCAGGCTCGCCCGGCCTTCTCCCCCCTCCTCCCTCCGCCCCCCTCCCCCGCTCCGGGTTCCCGGACGCTCCCGGCCGCGTTCTGTTGTCATTGTGACGTCACAAAGGGACGGGCCCGGGTGGAACCTTCTCCTCCTCCTCCGTGACGTCAAAAGTCGGGCGGGAGGTTCCACGCGGCGGGGCGGCCGGGGGGAGGCGGGAGCGAGCGGAGGCGGGGGCCGCGGCGGAGCGGGGCTGCGGCGTGGGAGGAGGAAGAGGAGGAGGAGGATGCGATCGGCCTCCGCCTTCCGCCCCGAAACGCTGCGCTTCCCTGCAGGTGAGCGCTTGGGAGCCTTTGGTCCCCCAACGAGGGCTGCCGACCTAGCTCCGGTTCCATTTAGGGGGTGGGGAGCCGGGAGGAGACGCCTCCTTTCTGCAGAAATGTGTTTCGCCTCTTCTGTTTCCAGGTCGGCTGACGGTGTGGCATTACTACGGTGGTCGCTGTGATCGCTCAGCAACGCTTTTCAAAAAGCAAGGAAAGTTTATTCAGGGAACGCTTTGCTTTGTAGGAGGACTGTGTTGTGGATTTGGCCACCTCGTCACTTGAAGTCGTGTTTGGGGTGCCTTTGGGGGATGTGACGGGATGCCTTCCTGGGTGATGCTGCTCAGCAGCAACAGTTGCTCTTTCTGGGAGCCCTGTAATACCGTGCGAGGGGGTGGCGCTCCTCCTCCGCTGTGCCAGCTCTGTGCTTTATCTTTTGGGGCGGGGGGGCGGACCAGGGAAGACTCGTCATTGATACGTGTTCTTGGAAGAGCACGGGACAACTAAGTCTCAAGGTACTCTGCGCTTAGTAGTTCCGGACGGTAGAACAGGAGGCTCGCAGTCTGAGTCTGTTTAGTCTTCTGTAAAATGGAAAAGGTAACACCTGCCTTTGCCTCTCACTTTTATGTAGAAGGATCCTGTGCGGGAAAGATGTAGAACAGAGTATGCTGCTCTCTGTGTCAGGGGGTGTTACTCCTCGAGCTGGTGGAAGGCAGCACATTTCCTACAATTGGTCTCACGCCTCAGATGCCTGCCGCGTTGCCATTCAGTTTATTGCCTCCGCAAAGCAGAGTTTGGGGGGTGGGATTGTCGATGGCAGGCTTTGGGAGAAATGATGGTTATATTTCGTATTAAATGGTATCCTTGAGAAACTCATAAATTGTAATCTCGTCTTAATTGTGCTGGGCACGACTCCCACCACAATACCTTGAATCACTGAAAACATTTGCTTTCAAAGTCCCAATCCACTTGGACAATAAAAACAGTTACATGTCTCTGCTCCATGGGTGTTTTCTGCCATTTCCATCACTCCACTGGATGGGTTATTTCTAGGGAGAATAACGAGGGTGAAACCCAGGCTTCAACACCATTTGATCTTTGAGGCTTTATAGCAGGTAGGAGTTTGAAATTAAAAAAAAAAAATCTCTGCCACACAAAGCTCCGAGTCATGTGCTGAGCACACGAACAAATGACCAGTTTGATTTCTAGGACAGCTCAGGCAGAATTTGTACCACTAGGCTGTCAAGTTTTAAGTATCTAATTTTCTGATGTAAAAGTTGCAGTATGATTAAACAAAACTGGGAAAAGTTCACATTACAAGGTTCAAAAGCAGGATTTACTATAATTACAATTACATAAAATTACAAAGAAAAAAGGAGAAGTACACCAAAATATAGTGGTAGGATTTAGGAGCTCCTTCCCCCCCCCCCCCCATACCCTTGGGTTATTTCACAGTTCTGAGGGAAAAAAAAACAAACAAACCTTGTACATGTCATTTAATTGCTATGTTTTTTCTTTCCTTCGCTGTTTACATGGCTTTCTTTCTGTCTCTGTCTAGTAGCGGAAAACTTTACTCTTTGTTGCGTAAATGTATATATGGCAGGGGCATTTGAGCGGCGCTTACTATATGCAGAGATTATGGAAGAAAGACTATATAAAGAGTCCAAAGTGTGTCATATAAATTTAAAAGGAAAAAGAAGTTGTGTCCCCAAATAGTCCGACTTACTGTTATCTGCGTGATTATCACTTCATTGTAGACAAGTAGCTGACTTGTGTGTCTTCCAGTCATCGGCCCACATGGCCACCTGGAATTAATTGGTATTCAGATGGTGTAATGGCGTGTCTTTTCTCATAGTAGGTCACACCACTTCCTGTTGCTGAGCTGGGGGCTATTGACTCACTTCCAAGTGCCTTGGAAATAACTCCGGTGTTAATATATACCTTTCTCCAAAGGTTGTTTAAACTTCTTCTTTTCAGAAAGAGAAAATCTTTTGTTGGAGTATATAACTGGTATCTGTTATGTTCAAAATGGGAACTATTTTCCTCCTTTCAAAGATGACACAGACAAGTCATGTGAAGCCTGGTACATTAAAACCCTTGGTAAAGGCCAAACCGGAATATTTTTAAGGTTTGCCCTTGATCATGATGTTCTTAGGACCCAGGTTCCTGATATTTTTATCTAAAACGGTTAAAAAGTTTTGCAGTGTTAAGAAATTTCGTTTTTGGACCTTTAGTTGCATTGTTCCTTTTTAAAAAGAATTTATTTTATTTTATGTTTTAAAGATTTTATTTGTGAGCGAGCGAGCATGTCGGGGGGGGGGGGGGCCACAGGGAGAGGGAGGGAGAATCTCAAGCAGAGTCCCCGCTGAATGCAGAGCTCACGACCCTGAGATCATGACCTGAACTGAAACCAAGAGTCAGACGTTTAGTTTAACCCACTGCGCCACCCAGGTGCCCCAATAATTTATTTTTAAGTAATCTCTACACCCAAGGTGGGACTCGAACTCACAACCTGGAGGTCCGAGAGTCATGTGTTCCAGGGACAGAGCCAGCCAGGCACCCCTATTGCATTGTTCTAATCCTGTTAGTGGTCCATCTCTACGTCTCCCCCAGGATTACATAACCATTGTCCTAACCACCTAACTACGTATCCAACCTGCTTGCTCTGTTAGCTGCAGAATATCCTGGCTGTCAGACCCTAGCACGGTGCTCCTGGCCAGTGAGTAGCCCTGGGGTGTGTGTCCCTCTGTCCCCTTTGGCTCCCACCCATAGAAGGCTTGCCAAATGTCAGTTGTTTGTTTCCAAATCTGGTTATTCCAGTTAGACTTATTATTGCAATTACAGTTAAATATTATGTAAACCTTTGGACAAGTGTGGAAAGAGAGTTGGTTTCTTTTTCTTTTTTTTTTTTTTGAGAGTTGGTTTCTATGAAAACTTAAGTTGACTGTTTTGGGAACACTTGATAAAAGTTGAATTACCAAAAAAAAAAAAAAAAAATCCGGCCGTTAAATTAGACGTGGGCCCCGCCATTTAAAAAACTCGGGGTAAATTTTAAGGATTGCGTACATGCATTGTTTGGCAAGTGATTCCCTTTTAAGAACCAAACTTCATTTATGCCCAAACTCCCTTCCCAACAAACACACCAAAAAAAGCATAGCGTGGAACACTGAAGAATTCTCAACAAATCTGTTACTAAAAGTACATTTCGGTGTTTAAGTTAGAATGTCAAAAATCTGTATGGATTTTAAGGTTTCCCGCCTGACAGACTTTACGGGAGCTAACCAGCTTCTGGCCCCTATCTCCTCTGATTAGAACGCTTCCATTGTATTTAGCCCTAATCCCCAGGTATTAGAGCAGACGCCCCATCTAGTTCATGCCAGGTGCACAGGTGACTTACAGTGGTCCTGCCGAGGTAACTTGTATTACTTGTAGAATTAAAAACACAGTTGTGTCAGTCACTGGATGGCAGGGGGCAGAAAGATTTGTGATTTTACACCTAACTTATATGGAGTTCAGAAGCTTGTATTTTGTAATCCAGCAACCTTAATTATTGGGTCTCACTTAGATACTGCTGAAGGTTTGTTCCCTTTCAAATCTTTAAACCTACCTGTTAATGGAAAGACCAATTGAATCTCAGTTTCTTAGTTTGAATCAATTTCTCTTTTGTTTCTTTCAATCTCTAGGAGGTAACCTCTGATACCTGCCTCCCCCTCCTGCCCCCCCAGGTCTCAGGTACTTTTCCAGCTGGCCTCCAGTCTCCCTTTTTCTGGTTCCTTTTGTGCCCCTAAAGCCTTTTCCCTGCCTGCCTCATGATCGCAGACTTCCTTCGTTCCAGGAGGTGGGAGCTCCGATGACTTTGGTATTGCCGTTAATTTGTCTGCTTTTTTGTAGACCATCTGAGTGAGGTTTTTCTTACCCTTTTAATTTTCTTGGGACTTCGGTTAACACTATACCTTCTGCCAGCCTCACGCCTTTTATTTATTTTTAAAAATTTTTAAAAAGAATTTATTAGAACGCAGTGCCTGTAAGAGGGAGGGGGAGGGCAGAGGCAGAGGGAGAAGCAGGCTCCCCGCTGAACAGGGAGCCCACTGCGGGGCTCGATCCCAGGACGCTGGGATTGTGACCTGAGCCGAAGGCAGACACCCAGGTGCCCCAGCCTCACACTTTTTAATAAGGGAGTTTTCATTCATTGCCGATTCAGGATACGGTCACTAAAAGCAGAGCTGAACCTTGTAGGAAGTGGCAGGGAGGGCTGGATACCCCTTGGCTCCTGGTCGGGGAAACCTGCCTGCTTCTGGGACTTGCTGTTCCTTCCTCTGCTTGCACGTGGCTTGTGACTCTAGTTCTCTGAGGACATCTGGGATCAGAAAGGGTCTGTGTTGTAGGGACGTAGATCCTGTCCCACCGGTGAGGGCTAGGTCCCACCCGAGCGAGCGGCTGGGACGACACATCCTGGGCCTCTCGGGTGTGTGTCTGGGTTTCTTTCCACTTCCACACTGTTTTTGCAACAGATTTTGCTCATCTTGTGAGAACGCTGCCCATCTCTCCTGGGGTTCTCTTTGAAGTTTGAAGAAATGTGCCAGAAGAGCTTGGATTGTAGAAAACCCTGTAGATGGGCCACACAACACCCACTCCTCCTGAAAGCATCATGAAGAGAAGGCCCAGTCAGTTCGGAAATCACCGCCCACATTGGTTTCCATAGTGCATTCACACCAGAAAAAAAGAGGCTGTCGAGTCCATTTTACAGAAGAGAAAACCAAGGCAGAGAGATACTGGCCAGAGAGTTAAAGGCTACATATCTTTTTTCCAATTTTTTGTTCTCTTTAGAAGTAAGATGATCACTGTAGCCCCGAAAAGGGGGAGAAAAGGCCATAACCGGGGCTCTGGGCAGGCTCCGGAGAGGTTTTTTTGCTTAAGAAGGTTGGGGAAGTTAAGGCAGTCTGTCAGCCTCCTGGAACAGAAGGAGTGCGTCCGTCTCAAGTGCATGTTTGTGTTTGTTGTTTTTTTAAACACCAGTTGGTGGAGCTACCCCCTTATCCCCAGCTGGCTGTCTCCTTGACTTCTCATTGGAAAAAGAGCCGAGATCCCAGGACCCCTTGGGACTGGCTGGTTTGTGGTCTGTGTTTTTGTAAGTGTCCCCCCCCCCCCCCCCCACCCTCTCGGTGGTACCTGAGGCCCTGCTGGGCGCATTAGCTCTCCAGGCTTCCGAGGAAGGAGAACCTGCTTTCTCGTTGCAGGGGCTGTGACAGATCGGCTGGATAATCTTTTTTTTTTTTTTGCTCTTGTATTGTCGCCCCTGACTTTGCTGCTTAGGGGACTGTGAGGCGCTGGGGAAATCATTTGCCCTCAGTCCTCACCAGGGTCGGGGCCATGCGGTAAACAAAGGCTGCCCAGATATGTTAATGAAGCAGCATGAGTAATGGGAACATTATACATAATTACTCACATAGTCATAGGATGTATGAGGAGGTTAGAAAGGGGAACCCTACTGGTTGAAGTTCTGGAGAGCTGTTTTTGAGGGCTGGTGCTGTCTGAGAGGCCTAAATTGGATTTTAAGTTCTAATTTTGTAAGTCTGTCAAGCTCCACCACCCATGAAGAGGAAGGCCAGTGTACATTGAAATGTCATCACCAGCAGTGTTTAGTTACCAGGAATCCTAGAAGGTTAACAAAATAGCCAGTTTTTGCCCCTTCATCCTCCCAATGCAGCTCTTCCCTCATATACCTGTTTTGTCCAGTAGAAGCAGGAATTTTTTCCCAGCACTCTTATTGGGGGGGGGCGGGCAGCGAGAGGGGTGTGTGTGTGGGTCTGTTTTCCATCAGGAGACCCTCTGGTTTGCTGTGAATGAGTGCTCCAGGAGAGTGTGGGAGATCTTTTGGTGCCCTGTTTTATTGCTCTTTTTTAAAAATCCGGGAGGTTCTTGCCCTCTTATTTACGAAGCACAATTTTGGTTAGGGCTTGATCTGCAACGGTTATCTCTTGGTTCTCGTTTCTGCCAGCTGTTAAAATGTTTGGTGCCTGTGGGGGCTGAAACAGGTGCCAGGAGGAAATAAGCAGCGATTAGGACTTGAGCATGTGTTTCTTGCATTTATTCCTTCCATAGGTTTGCAGAAAGAGGGCTACTGAATGGGTGCTCATTCTGTGAGGCAGCCGTCGGGTATAGACATGATTAAAACCCGGAGTGTTTTGTGCTTTGCATATGTGCCTTTCCACTAGTACGTGGGCTTCAGTAACACATTCCCCAGATTTCATTCACAGGCTCCTCGTGAATATATAGGGCACGTCTGTGGTAGTGGACAGGATCGGGAATGAGAGCTGAGTTCAGGGTTGGGTCCTGCGTTACACGGGCCGCGTGACCCGTGGGCAGGCCACGGAACCTCGCTGAGCTGCTTCCTCATCTGGAGAACTGGTTCCATGCACCTCCCGGGCTGGTTACTGGGAGAGCCAGTGAGATTTTTGATGTGAAAGCATTTTGTAAATTGCATATGCCCGCACAAACGGTCAAGGTATCATTACACAGTTGGAAATCACCAACCTGGAGACATCGGGCCTGCCAGCAGCCTTCCTAGCTGACTCAGAAATAAATGAGTCAAATGAATTCTCTAGTTTGCTTCTTAATAAACCAAATGAGTAGCTTCAGAAGAAGTCCGTTTTGATGTCCTCTCTTCCCAGCCCCACTCCCTCTGTTTGTTGAAGCTCTCTGTATCATCCGGCACTTGACTTCCAAGCCCGTCAGGGTGGTGAACCAGAGGCAGCTTTGACAGTTGAGATGAGAGTGGCCCCGAATCTCTGCACAAAGATGTTCCGCCCAAGGTGTTTAAACCGGATCTTGGAGCAATAATCCTTGAAATTGAAAATCCGATCATAATCCTTCATTGGCTCCCTGTGGCTTTCAGGATAAATCTAAACCAAGTGTGTCCTCAGCACATCATGAGAAGCCCTTTTTGCTCTACCCTCGGCCTATCCTGGCACCTGTTTCAGTTTAGCAGAGCTCACTCAGCCCCTTGGCCTTTGCACGTCCTGGTTCCTCGAGTGGGTTGCCTGAAGGAGCCCACCCGGCCCTTCTGAGGCCTTGCGGGACAGCCTGCCACCCCTGTCCTCCAGTCAGGCAGGGCTAAGCCCCTTCTCTCTGTCGCCCTGACTCCTTAAACCTATCTCTGGGCACTGGAATCCGTGGTTGCTTGTCTCTGATCCTATTAACTCACCCAGAGGGGGGGCTGAATTTAACGTCAGTACGCAGCTGAGGAAATAATTGTTGAGGTGAAGCTTTTGGAGTATGTCAGATAGTGTCTAGTTGTGGGACGGAATTGGTGTGGGAAAAAGATGAACGTAGCTAGCAGAAATCTCTTAGCTGAGAAAACAGAGGTGTCTGGGGCCGTTGAGCGACTTGCCTGAGATCGCACATTTCGTCAGTGACGCAGCCGGGGCGTGACATCCAGGCCTGGATACAGCAGCGGGCTTTCTGTCGCTCTGTTCTTGGGACACGGTTTTCTGAATCCTGCCTCCTTCCAGGTGGATTCTCAGTTATCCATGGTAACTGCAGTCACTGAGTCGTTTCCATGGGAAAACAGAATCCGCAGGTAAGCCCCATACCTCGATGCCAGTAGCACCAGTCCCGTTTTGAAGATGACTTTTTTGCTTCATAAGAAACCCTTCCGTTCGGAGGACTGCAAATGATAAGAACCATTGCAATCGCATACTGGGCATTCCTGCACTTGTGGGGAGATACATAAATACACACACACACACACACACACACATAGTTTGACGTGTGTGGGTGCATGCTCCTGAGTGATGTTCTGTTATGTGCTTTTTGCATTTATATCTTATCTCGATGATCAGAATACAACACTGCAGAATACAACACTGCAGCGTTATTTTTAAATGGCTGCAGGGCACTTGGTTGATCGCTACCACAGTTTACTCGACCTGCCTGTTCTTGATGGCCTTTTCAGTTTGGGGCCTATTGTGCAAAATGATGTGCCCAGTAGGCCTTTATCTGTATCTTTTCACTTAACTCCCAGATTCCTCAAAGTGGAATTACTGGCTCAGAAGTGCCCATGTTTTGGTTTTGGTTTTTTGTTTTTTGTTTTAGTAGGTTGCACGCCCAGCGTGGAGCCCAGTGCAGGGCTTGAACTCACGACTCAGATCAAAACCTGAGCTGCCATCAAGAGTCGGGCGCTGAACCCACTGCGCCACCAGGGCGCCCCAGAAGTGCCCGCTGTTTACAGTGAGAGCCCTGGTACCCCACTGTTTTCTCAGAGATAGGCTATACTCATTGACAGTCCCATGAGCAGTGCATACGAGGCCGGCAGGTTTGTTGGTTTGTTGGCTTTTAAAAACCAGTACAGGCCCTTGTAACTAGTAGTCAAGATGTCCGTTGGGTTTTATTTAAGTTTCTCTTTTCTTTCCTTGTCCTCTCTCAGGGCTTTCCAACCGAACGAGATAAGATAGGTCAAATCACTTTGTAAAACAAAATTGCTCTAAGAACACAGCGCGGTATTAGAACGACTGTGGTCGTGAAGGGTGAACAGAGTATGTGTACTGGTACAATTACATATTTTCTGTTTATGAAATGCTTTCTTGTGAGGCTTGACGTGTGTTAAGATGACCTGGAATCTTAATTGTTTTCACGTGTAATTTCAGCCTTGTTTGTGAGGTGGGCTTTGCATGGTTACAAAGGCCCCATTGGGCCCTGGCTTGGCAGACCATTCAGTTACATACAGCTGATATATTCTGGTTGCTTGCCATGCTCTGGCACCAGGTGAGGTGTTAAGAAAAAGGTTATCGTCCTTGTTCTCAGAAAATTTATAGTTTAGTTGACCACAGGGCTGCAGAATACTGGGAAAAGGGAGCAGGTAGCCTTGGATAGGTGATTTGACCTGAGTCTCCGTTTCTTCATCTATAAAATGGGGAGAATTACACCTTTAATCTCAAGGACATTTTGGAGGACGCAGTGGGAAGCACCATGGGAAGTGCTTTATAAACTGGTATCTAGATTGTATTCTTCTAAGTCCACAGGTCTTCTTGGCTGACATTCTTTGGCCCCAAGGTTGAAGAGGGAACGTAGTGTTTCTGGGTTATCTTCTTTGCTGATTATAGCATGTTCTGTCGTCTGAAGAAGAGGGTAGAAATGAAAATAAAGGGCGCCTGGGTGGCGCAGTCCGTTAAGTGTTTGACACTTGGTTTTGGCTCAGGTCGTGATCTCAGGGTCCTGGGATCCAGCCCCATGTGGGGCTCTGCACTCAGCAGGGAGTCTGCTTTGGATTCTCTCTCTCTCCCTCTGCCCCTCCTCCCCCCAGTGTGTGCTCTTTCTCTCTCTCAAGTAAATTAAAAAAAAAAAAAATGAAAATCATGCAGGTGCTCAGCACTTTCCTTCTCGCCAAGACTTGCTTTTTCTTCCTAACTTAAAGGGAAAAATGCAGCCTGCTCTCTACACTGGACACGCTTTGTTCAGATGCTGGATTCCCCACCCCTCCACCCTGGCATATGAGGTCGAGGTGGTATCACAGCGCTGCTAAGAAAGAAGCATTACTTTTTGGTGTTTTAAAAGAGTAGTTTTGGATAAACCCCTTTTCCTTTCTTTTTAATTCTGTAGTCAAGATGTCCCTTTAGAGATGTGGTAGAACTTGAACGTTTATTGGTTTTACCCAAATTGCCCCCTTTCCATTCTTGGGCCGCCCAGAGCATGAAAGCTCCGTGTGTTCTATTTTCAGCTCGTAATAATGTCTTGATGTTGGAGGATGAAAGAGCCAACAGGAATGGAAGGCATTGCATAAGGAGCCATGGCCTGGAGTCCCAGTTAAATTGGTAGCACATGGTTTTCATGTGCCTCGAAGGGCTTTGGTCGCGTTGTCTTGCTGGAGCTGCGTCGGCCACCACACCACAAAACTTGGTCCCCGACACTTGCCACGTGACTCCTTTCATATCGGCGATTCTGAGTGGCAAAGGCCAGCTGTCTTTGAAGCCAAATGAACAGTGGACTTGGTTTCTTTTTTTTTTTTTAAGATTTTATTTATTTATTTGACAGAGAGAGACACAGCGAGAGAGGGAACACAAGCGGGGAGTGGGAGAGGGAGAAGCAGGCTTCCTGCTGAGCAGGGAGCCCGATGCGGGGCTCGATCCCAGGATCCTGGGACCATGACCTGAGCTGAAGGCAGACCCTTCGCGACTGAGCCACCCAGGAGCCCCTGGACTTGGTTTCTTAACAGTGTGGAAAGCCTGAAATGTTGGGTGGGGCCCTCTATAGAGCCATTCCTGTGCGTTTATTTAGGAACGGGGTTGGAGGGGCTTGGTGGGGGGCCAAGGAAACCATCTTCTTGAGCCTGATGAGTTTAGCCTGGTTTTAACATTCAGTTCTACCAGCCCTGCAGCCTTTTTACTTGGACTCCTCATTGGTTGCTCTTTTTTGAGGCATGTTTATTTTATGTATTGACTTATAGATACCGCACCCTCATTCCAAAAAGGATTTAAGGCCACAATGAGCAGTCCTCCTGGGAGCAAGTAATTTTTGCTTTGATCTGACAAAAGTTGACTTTCTAACTGGGAAAAGTGACAACCACATGAAAACACCGGCAGCGAGTCCTTGTCCTTCTCCTTCTCCACCCAGCGGTGTTAGGGCCGAGTAGCTTTTTGCTTTAGCTTTGGAAACTGGAGGTAAAACTTTTAATTAAAGGCGAGTTTTGTTAAGTAATATTGATATTGACACCCTGACAGAACTGTTAATCTGCAAGAATTTTAAAGATGCATGAAAGTAATCCCCAGCGGTGGTAACATCCTTGAGTGGCAGAGATCAGGTTTCTGTTTAAATGCCAGGATGGTTTATCACTTTTTTCCACAGTGCAGGGGGCCAGGGAGGGTTCTGGATTTAATAATAAACTTCTTTGGGGGGGGGTAGCGATTGGGATATGTTCGTGCATGATTCAGCGTCCTGTGTCTTTAAAAATGTTTTCAAGTACCCATTCTGTATCGTAATCGTCAAAAATACTGTTAGGATTCCAAACCATTGTGGTTTAAACTTAGCTGGAATCTGAAAGGTGGCTGACAGAGTGAAAGGAAACCTCCTTTAAATAAGGAACACATTTGGCCTGCCTGATTGTTCCAGAGTCTGAGCTCTGGGCATATCTGAGCCACGGGCCAAGTCTCCTGGTTGAAGAGGTTGGGGAATACTTGTTTCAATCCACTGGCCCGTTCCCTCCCCGCCCCCCCCCAGCTCCGTCTAAACACCATCAATTAGTCCTGCAGAAACTCTTGTTGCAGATACGGACTTGCAAAGCTTCGTGTTACAACCACGTTCTTGTCTAGATGAGAAACACACTCTTTTGTTTTTGTCCTTGTGATAAATCAAAACTCTAATGATGCTATTAAAACGGGTTCTCTTCTGGCCCTGGTAAGCTAGAAAGCCCTGGGAGGCAGGGAGTGCAGATCTGACTTCGGGGCATATCTGAAGCTCAGAAGCGGTCTTCTTTCTTTTCTCCGAATTCTGCTCCGTGCTCGCATTCAGTGATGTGATCCCTGCCTCAGCGCTGACCTGGCCAAGTGTGAAGCACGTATTTCTCCCCAACCCGCTTTTTCTCGCTTTCCTTCTTCCACGAGACTTGCTGAAGTTGTCATGTTACTTCTTTCCAGAATTTATTGGAGCGGTAGGCAAAGCCTCTTGGGAGTATAAATAATGATGATTATAACGAACAGTCAGTTTACCAAGGAAGGCCATTATCTTTGACTTGCAAAAGCTGGCCCAACATTACTTGCTTACAGTTGTTTAATACAAATGAAGACCTCAGTAGAACCTACTGTCAGAGGAGTCCTTTTACTCTCTCTGTACACTGCCGTCATCTCGGTAAAGAACAGAACCACCTTGCCCCCGGGTACGAGTGCTTGTTCCTTGGGACAGACATTATTTACGAGCCAGGGAAGGCCTTGGATGGTGGTTCGTGGTTGCTTTTTTCCCCTCCCATCAACAGATAATCCTCCCTTGCCGGTGTGGAAAGATCGCTAAAGCTGATAAATAATATCTAATTTACTTCTGGACTCCCTCCTTTCTGCTTCCTACCCAACTTACGAATCCAAAGATGGCTTTAAAAGTCATTGAAAGGGTTTGTCTGAATAGGCCCTGGCATTGAGTAAATGCATTTAAATGGTAGACTCCCATGCTCTTAATTAAAGCCCACAGCATAGCTCCGGGGGTGGGGTGCGGTGGGGGCGGGGAATAGGAAGCCTAAAGTTGCAGGTTTTATTTTTTGGGGAGATTGAAGTTCCCCCTCGTTGCACTTTGAAGTTTAACTACGGTGTTTTATAGATACGTATTCTTGGCACACATTGTTGTCCTTTGCTGCTGTATCTTTCGCAAAAGTGCCAGCCCATTTTAGCCTTTCTTTTTTTAAAACTCTCCTACATCTCCAACTTATTCCAGTTCGTTTGGCAGTTCGTCAACTATTTTTCTTTTGGCGTTTCAGTGGTAGTTCAAGACGGAAGGCATTTTAAGCATCTCAGCCTTTTCCCTGAGTGATTTTGGATGTGAATGTGATTCCCCCCCCCTTAACAATTCAGTGGTTTTTTTAGTATATTCAGAGTTGTGCAAGCATCACCATGATCAGTTTTAGAATGTTTTTGTCACCCCCCCAAAGGAAACTCCATACCCTTTGACAGTCACCCCACATTTCATCCCAATGTCTGTGGTTTCTGGCAGCCACGAGTCCACTTTCTGTCTCTCTGGACATTTCGTATATACATGGAGTCCTACACTATGTGGCTTTTTGTGACTGGTTTCTTTCACTTAGCATAACATTTTCAAGGTTCACGCGTGTTGTTAGCATGGACCAGTACACAGTTCCTTTTTATGACCAGATAGTATTTCATCTTAATGGGCATACCGCATTTTGTTCATCCATCCATCAGCTGATGGACATTCAGGTTGTTTTCCTCCTTTTGGCTCTTGTGAATAATGCTGCTATGCACATTTGTGTACAAGTGTTTGTGTGTGTGTGTGTGGGGGTGGTGGTGGTGATATTTGCATTTCTCTTGGAGTATCTCCAGTTAGGAAACCTGGCATATCAAACCCACTCATGACTAGATTTATTTACTGCTCTTGAGTTAACCTGCTAAGCGATTTCTCTCAGCTTGTGTCCCTGCGCCACTGTGTGTTCTGTTCAGCTGAGTGCTACGCTGGGTTCTCCCCCTCTGGGGCTCTGGCCTTGCCTTTGGGGACTGGGGGTTCTCCTTTTCCTCCCTGCCTGCCTGCCCCGCCTCCCTGTGTGTGTAGGGGGGCCAAGAGTGGCCCTACTTCCTCTGCCCTTTTGCAAACAGTGTTCACAGAAGTTTAAGCTAGAACCACGTGTATGCTCCATTTAGGTGTGAAAAAAAACGGTGGGACTTTGAATTTTGCTTTTTGTGGGTGCTCAGGTGTTTTTGGCTGTAGTGGTGGGTCTTTCAGATCCACATAGAGTTTTGGGAGGGGTAGAGTAAAGACCCTGGCTCCTCTCTGGGGGCATGAAGAAGGACTAGAAGAGCTGTTGCCCTGCCTTACCTTCAGTTTTGACTTTCTCGTGGTTACGTTAACGTTTTTTCGGCAAAACACCTTGGGGCATAGAACCACTGTCTACCTAGAAATTCTCCCCGATTTTCTTGGTCCTTCCAGGCCTGCTTTGCCTAAACAGAAAAGCACTTACGAGGCTCTTCATAATGAACTCCTTTAAGAAATGGGAGTCATTTTAAGGAAGAGGGATGGTGCCATGTTTTCTTTTGATGTTTTTGATTTATACCAGATTTATTTTTCCCAAGTTGGTGTGAAATTACTGAGATGATCGTGGTCTCTTCTTTGAGTCGGGAACTTTTTGCTTCTTTTTAAGCGTTCAGAGAAATTGTGAGGCAAGAGAAGAGAGGTGGAATGATGGGGGGGGGGTGGTCTGCAAAAGTCACGTGGCCCAAGGGTGTTCCAAAGGCTTTCGGGAGGTGCAGGGTAGAGTGCATGTCCTCACCGTCCCGAGGAGTGTGGATGTCTGTGCGTTACCTCGAGGGTCCTGGTGAAAATTGGAAGCCAAAGACCAGTGTGTCTGTTAGCATTTGGAATCTTATTTATTACATGGTGCTTAAGTTTGGAGTCAGAAACATTTCTGACTCATGATGTTAATCATGTTTTTTCACACTGGTTTTTCTGGTACAGCTCTCTGTCCAGGTCATTGTTTTGGCTTACCCAATGGGGAGCCCCAACAGACGGCTACATTTGGCATTTTTCTCTGTAGTGGCCAAACAACCAAGAATTGGCAAGGTTAGATACCGACCTCAGTTTAGAAGGTAGGTGTGAGCGAGCGAGCGAGCGAGTGTGTGTGTGTGTGTGTATGAATATCTAAGAAGGAGCTACTTTTATGATCTTGGCATTGTTTAACTGGAAATCTGTGTCCTGTTCTGCCCAGCTGCCTTTGCGTGGTGTACCTATAACCTATCCACATCCTTGTGCCATTTCAAAAGCAAGTGCCACATCCCTCCTCCTAAAATTGCTTATTAGAGCTAATTTTAAGGATTGAGTTAGAACTGCCCTCTAATGTAATGCAGAATATTTCCCAATAATGCCTAGGTTAACAATGATAGTCTTGCTGTATTGTGCAAAAAGGGCTTCTGTTCAGACCCAGCTGGGTTTCAGGCTTAATTCATTGCTCTATGGTGGGATCACCACAGCTGCTGTGGGGCCTTTACAAATGCAAAAAAGCTGTCAGTGTTTGTTTCATCAGCTGCATAAGTGATGAGGCCAAGTTGAGGAATCCATTCCAGTGTTGCAGCGTGCAGGCCGCGCCATTATTGTTTACAGAATTAGTGTGTTGGAGCTTTAAAATAGTTGGCACATCGACTGCCCTTTAGAAGCACAAGACTAAGGAACAGGACCAGTTGGTTGTCCTTGTCATGTTGGCCGGATCCAGCCCAGCCCTTGTCTTGAACCGCCACGGCTCCGGTCTGTGCTGTGGGACTGACCTTCTTTTGGACAAGGTGGGGGACACTGAATTTCTTGTCCCTTGAGATCCCCCCCACCCCAAGCTTAGGTTTGCATCCGTTTGTTTTTAGTCCCTTATTTAGAGTGATTGTAATTGAATTTTAAAGGCTTCGTCAGCCTCCCAGCCCCAGATAGGTGTGCCCCAGATAGGTATGGGGTTGGCAGCTGGGACTTCAGATATCTGCAGTAACCTTCTAGATTCTGCTCTGTGGGATTTATTTTGCCAAGTGATAATGCTTCGGGGATTGCCCTCCTTTCTCCCCATGGATAGAGAAGTTAAGGCTACTTCTTGGCTGCAGAAAGACCCACTGGACAGGTCCCTGTCCAGCCAACTAGGGGGTGTTCCCCAGGGTCCCTCAGTGGATGCCAACCCCTCTCCACAGGGACCTGGTGTAGCCTTGCCTGCATGTTCAGTCCCTTTTGGGTCAGGCAAGCGTGTGTTTGGGAACTAAACATGCATACGTGATCTTTCACAGGCTAATGTGGCATCGTCCCAGCTTCCCCTGATTTATTTCTAGCCCCCTTCTCAGCTCATGGGTCTTTCCAAAAGTCCTGCTTCGTGGAAGCTGGAGGGCGGCGGTGGCGGCCAGTCTGTATCGGTTTTAAAAGCAGAGCCTGTCAGGTCTCTTCAGCCAACGGTGATGAATAATGGTGCTTCCTTCCTCCCAGCTGGAAATGTCCCAAAGTGCTCTCACATATTCATAAAACGATGGCACGAGGCTCTGGTTCTCCAAATTAAAGGTCAGTACTGCTCAGCTTTAGACTTCAACGCACCGTCACATGGGCTCTTCTTAATTCCTTTATGTCTCCACGTTTTGCCCTACGAATCCTCTGGAGCGCAAGAGGACACGTGGGTCTGATGAATTCCCCTGTGGTGTATGTGCTGATTAAGCAGAGTTTGAGGGGGTCCTTGTATGGCCTCCCCTTTTAAAGAGCTCTTTTGGGGGGCGAGGATGGACAAGTATAGTTTAACTCTTCCTTAACAGTGAACTTCAACAGAGAGCAAATACAAATACCAGTTCAGATTTTTAACTGTCTTCTTAAAGCCCTCTGGCTGGTCACCACACACGTGCACACGCACACGCACGCACACCCCAGAACGGCAGCGGTGAAAGGGAAAGTGGCCCGCAGTGAGCTCGGCATCCCCTCCCCGGGGGGGGTGGGGGGGAGGCTCGTTTGTAGGGCCTCATAAGGAAGCAGCAGTGTTAGGGTCATTGTTCTCCGCCTAGGAGTGCTTGGCCGCACTTGCGGGGAACCGTTACAGGCCCCGCCTGTTTCTCTCCTGGCTCGGGCGCTTGTGTGTTTCCAGCTTGGGGAACCTTTGATCAGAGCCCCTTCTGCTTTTAGGGCAGTCCTGAGGCAACAGCGTGTTCTTGTTCTAGTTTGTTTTGAAAGTATGGCATTCTTCTTCGGGGTTTTAGCAGTTTTGTTGAATATCTATCCAGGCGATTGTGTGTGTTGTGTGTACGCGTGCATGTATGTGTGTGTGTTCGTGTTTATTAATTCAAATGAATGTCGTCATCTCGTGACCCCGAGGGACCTCCTAGAAAAGTCACTGCTCTAAGTCAGGGTGTTGGTGGGCCACTGAATACCCTCCCCGCCACTTACTAGCTGAGCGCCCCAGAAAATCACCGGGCCTCAGCTTCAAGCCAGCCTCAGTGTTCTCCACTGTAAAACGGGGTGCACGTGCCTCCCTGAGCGAAAGGGTAGGTGTTTTAGTGTGTGCGCCCCCCACGTGGCAGGGTCCCCTTCCACGTGCACACCCGTGTGGCTCCTCCAGGGCTTGGACTCTGCAGCCTGCTGCGTGGCCAACTGTGAGAGAGAGGGTGAGCTCACCGCTCGGCACATTAAAAAATGTGTCCGCAGAGAGCCTGAGCTTCCTGGAGTGTCATTCTCCTGACCTCAGCGTCCTCCACCCATCCAAAAAAATAAAAAATCTCAGGCTAGCAGGTCACTAGCACCCAACGTAGGGCTGAGAGCCTTAACTTTTCCCGCACAGCTGTGGCTCAGAGATGGGCTCGAGGGAAGCGAAAGGTCTGGGGATGCCAGTAGCGGGGACAGGAGCGCTCAAATCCTAACCGGCTGGCTGTGCTCCGTTGCTCCCTGCAGGGGTGAAATAGTCCCCGCAGAACGCCAGGCTTAGCGTCGGGTTTCCCAGTGAAATGTCAGCCTCAGCATGCCCTGGGAGTGGACTGTGCTGGTGCTCATATTTCCGGTTGACTCGTTTCAGCCCATGCTGTTGGAACTGCGGGAGGATAGTTCATTGGCTCTTCTGCCTTGGGGGGTCGGGTGTGATGGAGGAACAGGGTTTCACCTTGGTTTCATCACAGAGGACTTCAGAGAGGGCCTACTGGTCGATCGCCTGACAGCTCTTTGTCACTGTATGTTCTTCTCGATGGGCTGGGGGGGTTACTGGGCAGTGTGCATGCTGATCCTCAGAGGGCTCTGTATTTTACCTACGTTCCCGAGGGTGGTGTTGTGTTACTTGGGGGCCATTCATCTGAGGGTTCAGCACAAGGAAAGTTGGTTCCCTGGAATGCACATTGACGCACACTCCCAGGACGCTGCCGGGTCAGAACCTCTAAGGTCTTCACCCCTGAGTTCGGAGGGGAGATGAGTCGTTGGTACTCTCTGGCCGCAGTGGGCGTGCATGAAGCATGGACCGCTCTCCACTCCACGGAGGACGGGAGTGAAACCTTTGCTCCTAACTGCCCATCCGCTCCCTGGAAATCGTGGTAAGAGGTGGCGGCCTCCACTTTGTTCTTGCTGTGGAAGGCCCGGATACCCATCGCTTGATGCAGAAATTTAAAGCCAAACCTCTGAACCCTCGCAGACGGCCTGTTTGACCCGAATTAGCTTCCCCCTAAGGGCAGAGCTAGATTTTCCGATGTTAAGCGTGCTCACGACACAACCGAGAAGCTCATCTTGGAGCTCTTAGTGTTGACAGGGGTTATCTTGCTGCTCCTAACAGGATAGAAACTCAACTAAAAAGTTCATTTGCCCAGACGATTGTCATTTCCTTCTTAGGAGTGCGGCTTTAGTCCGGGACTTCATCTAGTTCCGAGGGCAACGATTGCGCCCTCCCCCCCGTTAAGCTGCTTTCCATTATCCGGTTGTGGCAGAATGGACTGTTGTTTTGGGGGTGGGGGGGTGGGGGAAGGCCTGGGGAGCTGGGGGTGAGAGAAAGGAGCTGCTAAGACGCGGTTCTGCCTTATATCCGAGAGGACGGTGGCTTTAGAATGGGGGTAAAATGGGAGGGAGCTAGGGTCGCTGAAGCATGACCGGCCTCCAGAGGCCCCGGGACTTCACAACAACAAAAAAGGGAGCTTTTGGCAGAATCTTTCACATGCACACGTCTTCCTCCCCTGCATCCATTCTCCCCCTGCTGTTTCGTAAATCTCCCAGTTGGCAATTTTTAACACGGGAGCCTCCTTCCTGTGTCTCTCTTGGCAGAATGCTCACACGCAGCTGCAGAGAATCCCCTCCTCCTCTTCACAGCATCCCTCATTTAAAAGCATTAGTGGGGCCACCAAACAAAATAAAAACTTGAGGGTTGTTCAGAAGTGCAAGCCAAGTTTAATTAAAACTCCAGGAAGTTGGGGGCTATAACTCTTTGTTAAATCTCTTAAAGTCAGGCGCGCGCCAGGGGCAGGCAAGGTGGAAAATGCCAGGGAGGCTCTTCCCAGCGGCTGTTCCCAGCGGGCTGTTCCCAGGGAAGGCTGTCGGGTTCGTGCTCGGGGAACACCCCAGAGCTTGTGCCATACCCAGCCATACCCAGCCGTCACCTCGAGGTGGCCTGCAAATGGTTGCCGCTTTGTTAGGTGGTTGCCTCCTTGGAGGAGGAGGAGGAAGAAAAGCCTAGAATAGCTTTCTGTCTCCTCCCATCCCAATCTGCAAGCCCCATACCCAGTGCTCTGCCCCCCCCCCCCCCAAGTCCCTGACCAAGCCACTGGGCTGTGATACGTCTTCAATAAAACGTGAAGTTTCTGACTTGACGACTTGACAACAACTGTCTTCTAACATCGGGTTTTTGTTTTTTAAAAATTTTTATCAAAACAATTTTTTTAATTAGTATTTTTAAAGTAAGCCCTGTGCCTGACGTGGGGCTTGAACGCACGACCTGGGGATCAAAGAGTCACGTGCTCCACCCACTGGGCCAGCCAGGCGCCCCTAACATTGGCCTCTTCATCTTTTCGTATACTTTGAGGTCCATCTGAGCATTTTGGGTGATGGGCTGGTTCCTTGGTCTTGGAGATTGTTTTACACATGTTCACAAACCACTACATTTGCTCTGTTGGAGAACACTCTCTGTTATTATTCAGGCAGCATTTATGGCCGTCTGAAGTGCTCTCACTGATGATGTAGACCACAGCCCAGTCAGGATCCAGAAGCAAATTTCGGTCTAGCCAGACCTGGACTGTCCCCAGGAAGGACACTTAGAATTTTTCTCACAGATCGAGAAGATAGGTAAATTTAATATTTGGTGACATGGCCTTAAATTGAGTTTTGCCAGGAGGTGGTTCAGCTTCATCTCAGCTTTGAAATTGCTTTCCTGAGGAGTTATGTGGAAATTGTGTGTGTGTCGTTTGTGTTTTTACACACACAGTTTTTATGTAGGGAACATGGCCTTTCCTTATTGCTTCTATAGGACCTAGCACTTCTTTTCTTCAGACAAAATGGTTTACTTAGGATCATTCCTGGGTATTTGTGTATTTGACCCTAACCATTTGTTGGAGGTAGTCTTGACAGTCTCCTCTCATTTCATAGGTATGGAATTGAGATTTTTAAGAAGCTTAATGGTTTTGAGTCCCAGACCCTCAGCTCTATGGTGACTGGGCTCTAGGTGACTGGGTTAGGTTTTTGCTCTACCTTCAAAAAGCCGTGGGACCCTATGTACAGTTAAGTCTCCTTCGTTGCAAAGTCAGAGGCTACGATTGGAACAGTTTCCCTCTGGAATGCCGTAATTTTTGTCTTCTAGACATTTGCAGCTCAACTTCCCTTCACTTTATTCAGTTTCATTTCCACAAATATATATTATCTACTTGGTATGATTTGTCCAATGACGTATTTTTACTCTTGTGGTGTGGAAGGACCTGGGAAGGACATTCAGGAATGAGACCAGATGAGTTCCCACTGGCCTAAAATCCTCCCAAGCCTCATCACACAAGGGTCTTGTTAAAAGGGAGCTTCTCATTCCGCAGGTCTGCCTTTCTGACAGGCTCTCAGGAGATGGTCCTGCCTCTCACAGCAAGGGGTTAGGAGTAGCCTTGGGGAGTTTGTGCGGTGGTTCTCCCTTCTCCCAGCTCTGCTCTGTTCCAGTCATAGCAGCTTCTTATTCATTGGGGAGTTCTCCTAAGATCTCCGCTACCAAAAAAAGTTTGAAAACTATCATTTTAGGGGATCCCGCTTTCTGAACCAGCAGGAACGAAGACCATGTTGGTCATTCTCCCTGAGTTGAAAGCTGTTTAAAAGCACTGGTGGGATTGTAAACCCTAATAAACATTGCTTGAAAAAAGCCATTTTTTGGCCCCGTGTCCTATATGCTCTGCTTTCTGAGGACCATTCTTCAGTTTTTATTCTGGAAGGAAGCCTGGTGTTGTTTCCTTGCAGACAACTAGTTATAATGCGCTGTCTGTATGGTGTTACGCATTTCCCAAAACTCTGTCATGTCTCATTTGGTAAACACAGAGCAGTCTCAGGGATTTCTGTGTGGAGCCCTTGCTGTTTTGCTGGTTTCTATCCAGAACTCATCTTTTTTTAAAAGATTTTATTTATTTATTCGAGAGAGAGAGAGCAAGGGAGAGAGGGAACACAAGCGGGGGGAGTGGGAGAGGGAGAAGCAGGCTTCCCGCAGAGCAGGGAGCCCGATGTGGGGCTCGATCCCAGGACCCTGGGACCATGACCTGAGCCCAAGGCAGACGCTTAACGACTGAGCCACCCAGGCGCCCCTCTCCAGAACTCATCTTGAAAGCTTTTATGTCATTTAAAAGAAGAAAAGTTCTCTATTGGATAATAGCTACCTACCATCAAGGGAATGCATACCTACATAAACGTACAGTATTTTACCTATTCTAGTGGAAGTAGCCGCTTTCCCCAGCTTGCAGTTGAGGAAACAAGGCTGGGAAGAGGGGCCCAGGGTTGGGCTCCCCTTCCCTCCTCCCAGGTGAGGTTTGAATCCTGGTGCCTGGAGGTCACGCAGCCAGAGCCCTGGGTTTCAATTCTGACTCTGGTCATTTACTTAATCTCCTAACTCCCTCAGGGAAACTGAGACACAGATGATTGGGAAAGTGGGGGTCCTAAGTATAGCATTCATGTCATTTAATTTGGAATGTCTGCCAACTTCCTGTACATTTTATTTTTATTGCTACAATTTTATTTATTATTACTGTCATACTGTCACTGAATTTATAAACCTAATTCCCCCTCCCAAGGCCCCTCCCCCCAAGCCCCCAAGAAATTTTTAAAAACACATTGTCCCTAGTGTTGAAAGCAGGATCTTAGTAGGTTTTCCTCTCAGATTAAAAGGTACGATGTTAGGTTAAGAGATTATATATTGTCAACATTACAAAATAAAACCCGGTAAGTGGCTATTTATGGAGAAGGAAACGAAGATTCAGAAGTGGTGCCTACCAGATTTCTGCGGGTCTTCATATTTTACTCACTTCATTTTCTGGTGTGTGGGGGAAATTCCTTCTGCCTGGCAACACTGCAGCTTCCTCAGATTAAGAGCGACTGCCTGTCCTGGGCTCCCCCACACTGATGTGCCCTGCCGCCTTGAGACTATTTTTAAAAATATTTTTCATTTGCTAACAATACTGAATACACATAGTGGGTTTTCTGTAAACACGGCGAATAGCCAAATGATTAAAGATTCATAAATGGGATGTGCATTTATAAAGTCCTTCTACAGTCGTCCCCACCAGTGTCCCCTCTGGGACATGCTCTTATTTATAAAAGTGAGGAAGTGATCTTCAAGTGATGATGTTTTACAAAACTGTTTTTTTGGGGGCGCCGGGCTGGCTCAGTTGGTGGAGCGTGCGACTCTTGATCTTGGGCTTGTGAGTACGAGCCCCACTTTGGGTGTGGCGATTACTTAAAAATAAAATCTTCAGGGGCACCTGGGTGGCTTAGTAAGTGTCCGACTTGATTTCAGCTCAGGTTTTGATCCCGTGAGTTCAAGCCCCGTGTTGGGCTCCTCTATGCTGGGCGTGGAGTCTACTTTAAATAAATACATACATATATAATAAGTAAATGAAATCTTAAAAAACCCACAACTGTTTTTAAGGTTGCTTTTTGGAAGCCTGATTTTTTTTTTTTTTAAAGATTTTATTTATTTATTTGACAGAGAGAGACTCAGAGAGAGAGGGAACACAAGCAGGGGGAGTGGGAGAGGGAGAAGCAGGCTTCCCGCCGAGCAGGGAACCTGATGTGGGGCTCGATCCCATGACCCTTGGATCATGACCTGAGCCGAAGGCAGACGCTTAACGACTGAGCCACCCAGGTGCCCCTGGAAGCCTGATTTTTAGATACAATGTATATTAGTAGCACTCTGGATTTGAGTCCCCCAAAGATCAATTAATTTCATTCTTGTGGGGATACTCACTGAAGAACATGTTTTTTCTTTTTCAAGATTTTTTTTTTTTTTTGACAGAGAGGGAGCAAGGAACACAAGCAGGGGGAGAGGGAGAAGCAGGCTTCCCGCAGAGCAGGGAGTCCGATGCGGGGCCCCATGCGATGCGGGGCTCCATGCGGGGCTCGACCCCAGGACCCTGAGATCAAGACTGAGCCGAAGGCAGACGCTTAGACTAGTCTGAGCCACCCAGGTGCCCCGAACATGTTTTTTCTTTTTTTTTTTTGCCGTTCTGTATCTCTTTCAAAATATTTCTGTCTCTCTCGTCTTCGTTTTCTGTCTTTTGAAAAGTAGGTTTTTTGGGGGCGCCTGGGTGGCTCAGTCAGTTAAGCGGCTGCCTTCGACTCAGGTCATGATCCCAGGGTCCTGGGATCAAGCCCCACATCAGGGTCCTGGCTCAGCGGGGAGCCTGCTTCTCCCTCTCTCTCTGCCTACTTGTGCTCTCTCTCTATCTCTCTGTCAAATAAATAAATAAAATCTTTAAAAAAAAAATAAAAAAATAAAAAGTAGGTTTTTTGGACGTTAAGAAATATTTTACTTTGCATTTTGTGAGAATTTTGGGGATGTCCTTACTGTTTTTGCATGCTTTTTTAAAGAGGCTTGTGAAGAAACTGGTGCATTTTTGTCTGTTAACTAGAGAATTATGTGATTCTGTTTTATTTTCATAGAAAAGCTAAAGGTTCCTGTGTAGTATTACCTAATATTTTGTTCTGAAAAAACATGTTCTATTCATAAAACAGGAAGTGTGTGGGAAAAGGGCATTCAGCAGCATGTGGGGTTCTCAGATCCAAATTAATTTGCCTTCGTTCAGATAATTTAACACAGCCTAGTAACTGATGTTTCCAGAGCAGTTTATTATAGAGTAGCCCAGGAAGTAAGAGGGTGATTTTAAAACTTGAGTTTTTGTGTGTGAAGGGGGTAATTTAGACCAGAGCCAACAATTCTGTTGGCTGACTTTTGATTCTGGATTTTTCTCTCAGTGTTGATCCTTGGCACCTTTAGAGGTTTTCACTCCTCCCTTTGCTGTCCCCCCCGCCCCCCTCCCGCGGCCATTCCCTCATTGCATCAGTGGGACCCTTAAAAAGCTATTGGCAATGTAATGGTCTAAAGCTCCACCTGCAGTTAGAAGCCGGTCATCCTTCTGGAATGTTCTATAGGAGTCTGGTACGAGGGTCTGGTCTGAAGTAGGTTTTGGTTAGGTAGGCCTTTAGTTTTGTGGTCTCTGGAGAGGCCACTGGACTGCAAAGAGATGCCTTCAGCCATCCCTGTTTGTGTAATAGGATTAAAATGGGTTACCTGGGTCTCTGTGACCTGAGGTCACAAGCTCCGGGCCCAAGTTGCCACAGGAGGTGTGCAGACAGCAGGGAAGAGACATTGGATCTCTCTTGCGAAGCATCTGGGCTCAGGATCCAAAACTGGAGAAGGAGAGGCACAGTGCGAGGGGCAGCAGAGAGGAGGTTGCCCTTGGGGTCAGAGGCAAGACAAGGAGAAGCTGGGAAACGTTGTCCTCACCTAGAAAGAGGTTCTATAGACAGGCCTTTGGATATTCGGCGTTTCCTTTCTTTTAAAAGGCCCTGTGCACAGCTGAATTGGAAAATTTCCTGCACACACAGCTTCTTCATTAGATACTGATACCGGTTAATTCAGAATCGCTTGTAATTGGAAGCAGCTGCTATTTCCCAGCTGACGAGGTGTTTGAATCAGATGCTTTGAATTAGCTGGACTTGGATTATTCATATTTTAATTAAAGTCCATTTTGTCTCCCCCCCCAGTCTCTTGCCTCTCCAATGACCAGGATTTTACAGTAATGCATTTGAAATTACATGAGCATCCCAGTAGAAAGGGATAATATAAGTTCAAGGACTTGCAGTTGATTACGGTCTTGTATCATTAAATAGCGAATTTAGCTGCATTGCCAATTCCCCGCTCTCACCCTCTGAACCTTGCTTCTGTCGTGGGGGAAGATTTCATTCCATTTAGAAAAGTTGAGACTTTTGTCCCCTTTCCTCCTCTTGGGACACAGCCGTATTAGCCTAATTGCTTGTGTCACTGCTACCAGGGAAGGTGCTGCATGAAATGGGACAAGCAATTTTCTGGTACTTTTCGTCTAATGGGGTTTGCAAATTAAGCCATGAATAGTGGGGCTTTGGGGTAGTGGGGAAATTTTCTTAGAAGAAAAAAAAGTTAGCAAGTGCAAGGGTGAGGCTATTTAGTGCTTCTGTATAGATAGATACAGAATGTTCCACAAGCAGCTTGCAGGGAAAACCCGACTATCTTAGTTTTCAGGGCAAAGAAAAAAAGAGGGAGATTGCCTTGCGTTGCTCTCTCCGTGATGCTAATGAGGAAAAGAGGCAAAGCTGGAGGGAAGGAGATAAATGGATGTTTCCTCCTTTCCTTTCCCTGTTGAAGGCACCTAACTTGACTCAAGTTTGACTTGACAAATGTTCTAGTTAATTTAATTTTGTGTTAGTCCCTCTCCTCCCCTTGAGTGTCCAAATTTGGCTGACTTGCAGAAAAACCACGGCAATGCAGACGTGCCTGTTAGAAGGCGAAAGCATTCTCCGTGATCTCGGAAATTTAAAAAGGGTGTAGGAGACTTGAGCTTTGTCCAAAAGGGAAAGCATATACCTGTCAGTGCATTTGGGGAATTATGTAAATCACCGTCGATGTGTCCCGAATGATTTGGCATGGTCAAATACTGGAGCACAGGGGAGAGCAGAAGAAGAAGGAATTCGAGGCTGGCTGTTTCGGGGGGGAGGAAGTAGAAGGGGACCACTGAAACAGGGAAATAGTTCATCCAGCCTAGTCCTTCCGTTTTTCTGTCTTCCAGAGCTTGTCTGAGGGGCTAGAAGTAATTGGCAGCCCCTTGACCAGAGAACCTGTCTTTCTCCTGTGCTTATTACTCTGCACTGGGTCAGAGATTTGGAGGCTCCACAGAAGGCAGCTGGGGGTTTTCTTGGCCCATGTACGTGGTCAGGGACTGACACAGACTGTCCTTGGAGGAGAGACAGGCTGGAGAGTTGTCTTTCGGGGGGGTCCTTCTGTGTGTCATCTTTGCCCCCTGGAATTTTCCAATGGCTTATTCAACACAGAATTGCTGCAGTAGTTTCTTGGTCATAGGCCCGGGACAATTCGGTTGCTTTTTGGACTTTCCCCAGGTTACAAGGCCATCAACAGACAAACCAAACCCCAGGTATACCTTAAGGAAGACGGAACACATCTGACAGGGCAAAATGTTGTTATCATGTATTTCATTGGAAAGTTACAGTTCTTTCAGATTTTCAGTGCTTCACAAATAAGTCCTTAGAACAAGCACTTGATTGCATTCTCTCCATTGCGGTAACTACCACGTTCTTGAGTGCTTTTGCCTGTTAATGAATAGCATTAAGCCTTCAAGTAGATGAACTATGTATATTCTCATACACCTTTGCAAAGCAGGATTTATTCTTTTATTTTTACTTATGAAAAGACATTGGCTTTAGGCATAAAATGGCCTAAAGCGGTATGCGGTCTGGGGGCGGGGGGCGGCTGGAGGTGACGCCTAGTTTGCTCCATTGTGCTGATTTTATTTAATTAATTAATCTATTCATTTATTTATTTTCCAAGCTAAACTGTATCTAGCTTTATTAAAGATACTTTTCTCCATTGTGCTGATGTTAATAATGAGATGATATTTCCGTCCCCCAAAGGTGTCTCCAGGCTTAGAGATGTTGCCTCTTCTCTCTTCTGGGGAGAGCCCTGACCGTTGCCGGCCAGTCTCTTTTTCAGGATAGTCCAGTGGAAAAAGGAACTAGTAGTGAAACGGGACTCTTTAATCAAGGTCCAGCAGGCCTCATTTTGCATTTTAAGGTTAGCTGTTGGAAACAATAATAAGGTGACATAATTATTTTTATTAATTGAATAGCTGTTGCTGAAGCATTACATTTATTCCACTTTCAAAAATATCTTAAGAAGGAAGACAGGAAACATTTCTCAACTATATGGCTTATTAATAGATAACTGAGTTTGGAAAAAACCAAGAATTCCATCTAGTTAGAAAGGCTTGGGGACAGTTCAGGGGAAAGTTAGCAAGAACAGTATGGATACATGGAGAGAAAGCAGAAACAGCTTCTTTTCTGGGGAAGAGCGCACACTGTTGGAGCAAGCTATAAAAAAAATGGAAGGAAGGGCGCCTGGGTGGCTCAGTTGGTTAAGCAACTGCCTTCGGCTCAGGTCACGATCCTAGGGTCTAGGGATCGAGTCCCGGGGGGTCCTGCATAGGGCATTGGGCTCCCTGCTCAGCTGGAGTCTCCTTCTCCCTCTGACCCCCCCCCCAACCCGTGTACTCGCTTGCTTTCATTCTCTCTCTCTCAAATAAATAAAATGTTTTAGAAAAAGAAAAAGAAGTGGAAGGAAAAAAAATTAACCCCAGTAAGGAATATGAACTCAGTGAAATCGTATTGGCTGAATAATGATAATTAAGGTAGGCACAGTTAAGGAGGAAGAAGGGTCTGGACTGCCCTCCGCAGCCTCCCATCTGCCAGAGCTGCTGCCTGAGGGAATTGACTGTAGGAGGAGTGGGTAGGGGAGAGGTTCCCCAGCTGCAGAGCCTGGCAGGTGGCCATGGGGAGCTCCACCGCCACCTTGGGCCCAGCCCCACCCTGGCTGCCGAATGCCTCATTTTGTCTGGGATTTTCATTTGATGGGACTGTTCACCACCTTTGGTGGAGGTGGTGAGGGGATTAAGGGGGAGGGGAAGAGGTTGAATATGAACGTTTGTCAGCGAAAAGAACAGGAAAGTCAGTATAAAGAAGGAATTTTATTTTTTTTTAATTAATTTATCTTTTTAAAAAAGATTTATTTATTTGACAGAGAGAGCACACAAGCAGGGGGGAGAAGCAGGCTCCCCACTGAGCAAGGACCCTGGGATCATGACCTGAGCTCAGGCCACCCAGGCACCCCTAAAGAAGGCATTTAATTAGAGGATAAAAAAGAATTCCAGAATTAAGAAAAAGAGAGATACCTTTGGTTCTCAAAACTTTCTAGTGTAGGGAAGAATCGCCCAGGCCCACCCCCACTGAACCAAGAGATGCTGGTCCCACCTAGCATTAGGAGAGGACACAGCTGGTATTAGAACTTAGCCCTGTGGGGTGCTTTTAGTTATTTACTTTAAAAAGTGTTTTCTGCCTTCTCAGCAAAATACATAGGAATCCCTGTGTAGGTGGGGGTGGGGGATAGTGAAGGAGGACAGGGAAGAGAGGGAGGGTTAGTGGCAGGTGTCCAGGCAGAGGAATGAGAAGTTGTAGGGCTGATGGCTGTCTGCCCTAGACACCAGCAAAAAAAATAGTTTACATTTGAAGTGGAATTCAGGAAGGAAATGCTTTGAGATTGAATTTTTTTGTGTGTGTTTTTTTTGCACAAGAAAAACTAATTATTACATACTTAATTGATAATGGGCATTGATGATGGACAGTAAGCTCCTGGTCCTCATTTTTCTATCTCCCGACTCACCTGGACAGGCGGTTCTCTAATGTATACGTACAGATCTAGGATTTCAGCCCTCTGGCCCTAGGAGGGCGTGTGCATTTTCAACATTAGTGAATACGAGGTGGTCCCTGAAGTGGTTTGAAGTGGTCGAAATTCATTCCTTCCAGCAACATCTGTGTCCCACGTGATACACATCTTTGATAAACTTTGATATTATCAGTTTTTTTTTTTTTAATTTTGTGCATCTGACTTGTAATGGTAACGAGTATGGATTCTCATGGTGAACTTCATGGTGCAGCATATTTTGTTTTCAGTGATATTCTGGGGTCACGGATGTGTCCAAGTGTATTGCTCTTCATCTCTCTTCTTGCTAATCCGTAAAAGCCTGTACTAATACCACTTGCATTTTAACTCTGTTGTCACTTCCGTTGGCTCTCCCAGCCCAACTGTCTTGTCCTGAAATGACTTAATTATTTCCCCACACTTGGGTTGATTGGTCACGTTGATGAGGCACTACCCTCTAGTCTACTTACTGTTGGAGATTGTTGTTGTTTTTAAAGATTTTATTTGAGAGAGAGAGTGCAGAGTGAGAGAGAGAGAGAGAGAGTGCACGAGAGAGAATGAGCAGGGGGAGGGGCAGAGGGAGAGGGAGAAGCAGGCTCCCCACTGAGCGGGGAGAGCTCGATCCCAGGACCCCAGGATCATGACCTGACCTAAAGGCAGATGCTTAACCGACTGAGCCACCCAGGCGCCCCCACTGTTGGAGATTGTTTAAAAAAAAAAAAGTGTTACTTTTCTGTTCAAATCTTCCATACCTCTCCTTGCTTATGGGATAAAATCTAAACTCTGAAGCATTACCTAAAACCCTTCATTAGATCCATCTTACCTTATCTCCTCCTGTGTGTCAGACATTCCTATTCAGCTGTCAAGGTCATGGTCCTTTAAAACTATGGTCCTTTGGCCCATTTCCTTGTTCCATTTCACCGCCATTGAACCTCTGCCTCCCCCTTCAAGTCTCAGCATCATCGAACTCTGCGTGCCTACTCTGTGTTGTTGGTTATCACTAGAGAGCGTCCACCTTGTGCTGAGCACTTGGCCTTGATCTGGGAGAACAGCATGAACAAAGGTACGGGGTTCCGTCGACAGGCAAATACCTGTATGGTTCATCTTTGGGACTCCTGGCATTTGGCAGGCAGTCAGTAAATGTTGTTATCCTGATTTCTGTATTAACCCGCGGCTCATCCAGATGAATGTGATTAAGTCCCTTTCCCTGATGTTTTATATTAGGAAGAATGTCACGTTGAGTGGTTGAAGGAATGTTGTGATGTACACGGGGACCCTCTTGGCCTAGACTCCAAGATTAACATCCTGTTGTGTGTATGTGTATCATCCAGGGTCTGCTCTCTGCCCCCCCCTCAAATCCGTGACTTTGGAAAATTTGGAATGGTGCTCTTAGTTATCCATTAAAAAAGGATAAAAATAAATAGACTGTTGCTTCTGTTGCGGCACTTTTAGTGGTAATAAAAAAAAAAATAATTTCAATGACTTTGGCTTTTTTCTGCCAAAGTAAACGTTGGCTCTTTTTCAGCTGTAGTAATGTAGCTTCTCTCAATTTGTTCGAGTTATACTAAAGCACGGCCAAGTTGAGAAATTAGTTTCTCGGTTTTTTCCCTTCCAATTTAGAAAAAAAAAAAAATTAGATTTTGGATACTCTTGTTCCTATAATCTTTCCGGTTCTCTCCTCCTTGTGCATTAAAAAAGATGATGAAGAACTGGCTAAGTTGTCAGTGGAAGGAACACCGAGGTCTGATTCCTACGGTATCTCTAGGAGGTGGTTGTTGGTGATAATCTTCAAATAGATTGTTGCACCCTATATTGAAGGTAACCTAGTCTGTTTTTTCTGAACCATAAGATGGTAGGTCAAGGGCCATATAACCTTTTGGTTTTTAACATGTGATTTTTGCTTTTCTGCAATGCAAGTTCATTATTAGCCTGGAAATCGAAGCAGCGTCAAGTAATAACCACTGTGTCAGCAAGCGCTAACTCAGCGCCCTTACGCATTAGCTGATATTCGAAAGACGGATTTGGGGTATGGTAGAGAGTATTAGGGGTGTCAGGGCTTGATTTTGGGGAGCGTGGGAGGGCCGAATGTAATGTGCCTTTGGGAAGCAGCTTCTAGTCAGCCTGCCCAAAGGTGGGCTATAAGCCCCTTGAACAGTAGGTGACTGGTTTGGCCAGGTGACCTGCAGAGAAAGCCATTTTGGGTTTGCCCCAGATGATCTTTCACTCTTCACTGTTTTTTTGGTTCACAGGATGCCATTAAGGTACAACTTTGTGTCCAAAAGAAAAAGAATGTGAATACATCATGGCATACAGAATTCAATTTAATTTTTTTTTTTTTTTTAAAGACTTAATTCACTTACTTGTCAGAGCACAGGCAGGGGGAGCGGCAGGCAGAGGGAGAAGCAGGCTTCCCGCTATTATATAAAAAAAATACTATTTTATTTTTAAGAGCCACCCAGGCGTCCGTAGAATTCAATTTAATTTTGAATTTTGAAAAAATGTCAGGATCAAATTCAGAAACCTTCAGAGCAGAATATGAAATCCCTCTATATTTCCCCTGTACTCCCGTTCAGTTTTCTTTCCGTGTATTTACATGCATATTTATGCAGACACATATATTCTATTTTTGTAAAGTTTTTTTTTTTTTTTTTTGTAAAGATTTTATTTATTTATTTGACAGAGGGAGACACAGTGAGAGAGGGAACACAAGCAGGGGGAGTGGGAGAGGGAGAAGCAGGCTTCCCACCAAGCGGGGAGCCCGATGCGGGGCTCGATCCTGGGATCATGACCTGGATCATGACCTGACCCGAAGGCAGACGCTTAACAACTGAGGTACCCAAGTGCCCCCTACCCATCCTTTCTTCCTTCCTTCCGCTTGTTTTATATGAATGAAATGGGGCCATGTTGTGTGATTTAGCCTTTTCTCACATAACTGTGTCTTGAAGATCTTTCCACACCGCCCTTGATAAAAGTTGCGTCCCGTCCCACAGGACCCGTGTCCTGTAACTTCTTTAAGCGCTTGCTCATGATTCCCTTACTAGACGAGTGCTTGCTGGCATTTAGGAGCTGCTTCGCAGACATTTAGGTTGTTTCCACCGTTTTGTGTACTTAGAAACAAATTTCTTTCCGGACATCTTTCACACATGTGGGCATATTGGCGTAGGATTCCATTGGAAGTACCAAGTCCACAGGTATGTGCTCAGTTTTTATAGCAGGAAGAGCTTTTTCCGTCCAAAAAGGTTTAACCAAGTTACATCCCCACCAGCAGTGTAGGAGAGTCTTTATTTCCCTCCCTTCTTGCCAACACTTGATATTATAAAGCTGCTTCAGTTTTTGCTTAATGAATAAACAGGGCTCGTCACTGTTGTATAATTTGAATTTGTCTGTATTGAGTGTTCTTTGTTGGTCTATTGGCCTTGCATATTTCTTTTGTTCATGACCTTCGCCCAGTTTTTTTTTTAAGATTTTATTCATTTATTTGACAGAGAGCCACAGCGAGAGAGGGAACACAAGCAGGGGGAGTGGGAGAGGGAGAAACAGGCTTCCCGCTGAACAGGGAGCCTGATGTGGGGCTCAATCCCAGGGCCCTGGGACCATGACCTGAGCCGAAGGCAGACGCTTAACGACTGAGCCACCCAGATGCCCCTGCCCAGTTTTTTAAAAAGATTTTATTTATTTATTTTAGAGAGGGGTGGGGAGGGGCAGAGGGAGAGGGGGAGAGAGAATCTCAAGTGGACTCCTCGCTGAGCATGGAGCCCGACTCGCTCCCACAACCCTGAGACGGAATCAAGAGTTGGGCACTTCACTGACTGAGCCACCCAGGTGCCCTGACTTTTACCCATTTTTATATTGGTTTGTCTTTTTCTTGTCAGAGCTCTTTATGTTCTGGATGTTTCCTTCCTTTTTTTTTTTTTTAAAGTTTTATTTATTTGACAGAGAGAGACCCAGCGAGAGGGAACACAAGCAGGGTGAGTGGCAGAGGGAGAAGCAGGCTTCCCGCTGAGCAGGGAGCCCAATGCGGGGCTCGATCCCAGGACCCTGGGACCATGACCTGAGCTGAAGGCAGACGCTTAACGACTGAGCCACCCAGGCGCCCCTGTTCTGGATGTTTCTTAAACCCATTTACAAATATTTCCTCTTACAGAAAGTTTAAAATTTTTCTGTAGTCCAGTTTGGTTTTCCTTTATGGACTTTGTGTCTTGCTTAGGAATGCTTTTTTGACCTCAAGAATATGAAAATATTCTCTAAGAAATTTTATTTTCTCTTTATTACTTCCCACCTAGTTAAGTATCACCCTCCAGTTTTTTAATCCTCTCTGTACTCCACATCAACCACTAAAATGGTATGAAATCTCAGGTCTCTGGAATCTTCTGGTAATGATTTCTTTTGACAGCCACATGTTTACGGATACCTTAGGGTTGATCCCCATCTATGTACAAAAGGCTTAAAATGTACTTTTAATTTGTTTGTAAAAATACTATTTTATTTTTAAGTAGACTCCACGCCCAATGCGGGGCTCAAAATCATGACCCCGAGATCACATGATCTACCTACTGAGCTAGGCAGGCACCCCTAAGATGTTACTTTTTAGAGTTTTGGTATTCAGTTACTATCATGACCACCATTATCCTGTGCTAAATGATGTATTAATGTTCCCATTGGATATATGCGAAAACAGCTCTGGCCTGTGCATTAGAATTTCTGGATTGGAAATCTATATATAAAAGTGTGCATAAATTCTGTTTTCTTTTAAAAGATTTTATTTAAAAAAAAAAGATTTTATTTATTTGCGAGAGAGTGAGCAGGAGAGAGAGAGAGCATGAGCAGGGGTAAGGGGCAGAGGAAAGGGGAGAACCAGGCTCCCCGCTGAGCAGGGAGCCCAGTCCCAGGACTCCAGGATCATGACCTGAGCCAAAGGCAGGTGCTTAACCAACTGAGCCACCCAGGCGCCCCTATTTATGAGTTTTATGGCCCTGAAGAAGAAAGGACGAAACGGGGGATGAGATAAAGGGGTAGCACGCCTGGGAACACTGTGTCACATACACGGAAGGTAGAAAACAGACAAAAGTAACGCAGAAGTCGGACCTGGCCTCTGACAGAACAGCTGTCCTTGCCACCACACCTGGGTCGGTAAGCCACTTCCAAGACTGGCTCTGAGCCCCGTGCCTAGTCTGCACTCAGTGCCGCTTGCCTTCCTTGTACGTATTTACCATCCATATTTTCTTTTGAAGGGCAGAACTGCTTTAAAAACATTTTTAGAACAACTGCTTTAGACTTGTGTTTGTTGTTTTTTTTTAAACTTTCCTTAACTCTAGTTTTTCCTGATTTTTTTTTTTCCTTTTTTGACACTTGCCACTTAACCACTGGCATGGTGAATGTCTCCTAACGTCTGCTTTTGTGATGTCATGAATTATAATATGGGAAACCAGTTAACTAGGCTATGAGTGTAAAGTAGAGCTAAAAAGCCCCTGATGATGGGCCTGGGCCTCTGTGGTAAGATGTCACTGCGTTTGTGCATGAACTCTGAAATTGCTTTTCGATGCCTCAGAGACCTTTTGTTTGTTTTCTACTTCTCTACCATATTCCCTAATAAGTGAAGTTATAGGATAACTGAATTCTAGAAAAGAAGGCAGTGTCTTTTGTTTCATAACCTTTTGCCTCCATAAAATTCATATTGCACTAGAAGAATTTGAAAAGCCTTTGGAATCTCTTGTAAAGGAATTTTTGCAGGCATCAACATGCATTATGTATCAGACTTCTATATTAAAACCCACTTGATGAAAGCACAGCAGATTTATGCCGCTTGACTCAGCAACCAGCAACTTCCAGAGTGGAGAGCTAGGATTGTTCTTGATAGATTGGTGATGCTCCATTTGGTGATGCTTCGTTTTCTAAACGTGTTCCCTTCCTAGCACAACCCGCCAGGGCCTCACCCTGGGAAGCTTTCGTGTCCCAGCTCACTTCCCTGTACTCACCTGCCTTATCTTTGCTGCCTGTCCCTTTGTCCTTCGCCCATCTTCCAGATACCAGGGAAAGTGATCCTGTCCCAGCCTTAAAACCCTTCTGGGGTCTCCCCTTGCTCTCAGTGTGAGTGAGCCTTCTGGCCCATGTCTGCAGGCTTCTGTTGACTTGGCATCTCCTACCGCCCCCCTCCTATCCTCCCTCCCTCCCTCCTCCAGTCCCAAAAACCTTGAGCCCTTCTTGTTCTTATTCTTGTTGTCTGCTCTAACATGTCCTTTTCTTTATCTGGAAGGTGCTTGAACCTTTTGCAATCTGGTGAAATCCGTTGACCTCTTTTTACAATGTTTCCAGATGTTTAAAATATTCAGGATTACAAAGGGAACCCATTACTTTGAAATATAGCCATCAGAATATTAAAAAGCAAATCTGTGATATGGCAGTATGGGCTTCTGAATCCCCTGTTAAATAACAAGCCCTAATTGGGGGGGGGGGGCATCTGATCATTGTAATTTCAGAGTGATGATAGCAAACTATTTCATGCTCTCTGCAACCCACTGTAATGGGATACAAGAATATTTATGATTTTTTTTGGATCTCAAACTCACAGTTACTTTTAATCTCTGGTTTATTGCCTACATTCATAGTTGGAGGAAATGCTAAGTTTCAGTAAGAGGTTAAGCAAAATGAGGATGTAACTGTTCGCTTATCCAGGTTTCCAGACTTAAAAGCTCCGTGAATCTTGTCCTTGAACCCCCTGCACACCTGTCCTTTCCTCTTGCAGCTGTGCCCTGTGCCCAGAGCTGTCTTCGTCCCACTGTTCTCCGGCCTCAGCTTAAATGTCATTTCCTCAAGGTGGCCTTTCTAGGTCAGGAGCCTGTGATGACGTGCGGTTGGCAGCACCCTCCTTATTTGCAGCCTTTGGAATCGTGGACATTTACGAAAAGATCTGTAGGATACCTGCTTCCCACGGGGGGGCGGGGGCTCTGTGGCCGTGTGAGCTCTGGGGGTGCAGTGACTGTCCACCCATCAATCCGCAGGGCCTAGTGCAATGTCACAGGCACTTGTTAGACGCTGACCTCGTTGATGACCTAGAGGGCGCCCTAAGGAGCCGAGCGAACCACGTGAGAAGAGATCAGGAAGTGTGACAATCCCAGGCCGTGGCTCCGGGGCCCATGAGCGAGGCACGTGGGTGGGTAAGGTGAGGGATGAACTAGAACATAGCCAGGAATGTTCTAGGAATGCAGACATGTTATTTCTTTGTCTCAGTCCCTTCCAGTGGGATGTAAGCCCCACACATCCGTATACGCAAATTTTCGCAGAAACACAAATGTTACGTGTGTGTGTGGTCATAGATCTTGGACATTGGTCCCACTGCCTTGCACTGCCTGGCACCTAGTAGGTGCTCAGTGTCTACTAAATGTATGACTGTAAGTTACTTGGGCTATGGCTTGCTCATTTGCAAAAATGAGGGGGCTTCCTTGCAAGGCCCTTTCTAGATTCTCCCAAGGTTATTCTCCCCCTGCAGCTAGAGAATTTACCATAGGGCATTAAGTAGGCCCTCTGGGGTTCTAAAGGTAATGATACGGATTTTGCCTTGTGCAGGGGGAGGAAGGGAGGAATGGATCCTGAAGCAGCTGGTATAGAGGGGAGGAGAAGGCCCTCGGAGCCATTTGCGTGCTAATTGCCCAGGGCCTCAGGCCTCTGATCACCTTTTCTTATTATGGAGCAGTGGAGCCTTGTACTAGTTGACAGTGTGCCAAGGCCCGGGACTCAGAGCTGGGGTTGATGGTCCCAAGTCCTGGAGGGAGGAGAGAGGCCGAAGAGAGATGTCACTGGGGCAGTTCTGTTGGTGGACAAGTGCCGACTGGGTTTGGTGAAACTCAGTTAACAATTCTGTCTGACGAGGTGGCACTTGAACTGGGCCTTTAGGAAGTGATTTCGTCCTGCAGCCAGGCTGAGCGTGTGGGGGAAGGATTCAGGTGAACTAGAAGAATAAGGAGTAGATTTGTGCATAGTATCTTTAGGAAGCAGAATCTGGCGGGCTTCTTGGGAGGGAACAGTCTAGAAAGAGTATCTTTTAGTTTCTTTTAATGCCAATTTTTTTTCCTACTCTTACATATTTTATTTTTAAAGTTTTATTTATTTAAATAATCTCTACACCCAACGCGGGGCTTGAACTCACAACCCTGAGATCAAGTCACATGCTCTTCCGACTGAGCCAGCCAGGCGCCCCTCTCTCACGTATTTATTTATTTATTTATTTATTTATTTATTTATAAAGATTTTTTATTTATTTATCTGATAGTGAGAGACGGAACACAAGCAGGGGGAGTGGGAGAGGGAGAAGTAGACTCCTGCTGAGCAGGGAGCCCGACGTGGGGCTTGATCCCAGGACCCTGGGATCAAGACCTGAGCCGAAGGCAGACGCTTAACTACTGAGCCACCCAGGCACCCCTCTCTCATGTATTTTAAAAAAACTTGACTTAATCGGGACAAGAAACTTAGTGTACTGCATTAGTTATGGGGGAAAAAAACCCAGATAAATCCATAAGCCAGTGAACCACTCATCTTCATGGGAAGAGGGAGAGAGAAGATTCTTAATTTTTTAATAATGTTAATTTTTATTTTAATCAATAAAAATCAATAGTTTTGCCGGTAGCCCCATTAGCAAACATCTGTTGGTGTATGATTTACATACAAACACGCCGATTCCAAGTATTTAGTCCCTTGAGTTTTTTTTTTTTTTTTTAAAGATTTTATTTATTTGACACAGAGAGAGACAGTGAGAGAGGGAACACAAGCAGGGGGAGTGGGAGAGGGAGAAGCAGACTCCCCGCTGAGCAGGGAGCCCGATGCGGGGCTCGATCCCAGGACACTGGGATCATGACCTGAGCCGAAGGCAGACGCTTAACGACTGAGCCACCCAGGCGCCCCAGTCCCTTGAGTTTTGATAGCCCTATATCCCTTCATGTAACTCTCACCAAATGGTAATATGTTTTTGTCACTCTAAAAATTCCCTCACACCGTCTGTACTTGCTCAGTCTCCTTCCATCCACTGCTTTGATTTCTGTCACCAAAGGTAAGCCTTGCCTGTTCTTCACAGCTTATCTTCGCAGATTCATTTGTGGTGTTGCATTCATCATTAGCTCGTTCCTTTTTGTTGCTGAATAATTCTGCGTTGTATGGACACAACAGAGTTTGTGTACTTGCTTGCCGATGGGCTTTGGGTCATTTCCCGTTTCTGGCTGTTAGTTGCTGTGCACATTTTGAGTTCAAGGCTGTGTGTCAAAGGTTTTCATTTCTCAGCAAGTGTGTGTTTCATTTCACACGAACCCGTCGCTCAGTTTTGTAAAGTGCTCGAGCCATCTTGCACCCTTGAACGTTTCACCTGCTCCACGTCCCTGTCAACTTGAATATAGTCAATCTTAAGCGCATTCCAGAAATGGTTAGTAGCCTTAGTATCTGGCCAGAGTGAAGCTCATGTGATGAACAGTTGGTTTTCAAAGAGGCTAAAAAAGGTTTGGAAAATTCACGTTAGATTGAACTTGTAGAGTTACTGAGTGACATATTGGTGAAAGTGTTTGCCTTTTCTTGGGTTGGAAGTACGCCTTTGTTCACCTGCTTGGAAGTTTTGACTCTCCTACTTAAAAAAACAAAAAACAAAACCACCCTCACTTTTCACACGTGGTATGTCTTTGTATTAAGTAAAGCACAGGGGCTGTTAGGGGCACAATCTGCTATTTCCCCACCAGTTCTAAGTGACTTAGATGATCCGGTTTCTTTCTCAGCGTGCATCAGACTTCAAATAATAGTTAAGTCAAGAAGGGGGAATTCCTTGGACCAAAGGAGGACTGAGCACTGGCCCTCAAACGAAGGGACATAGCAGAGCCCATGACACCCCAAATCACAGTGAAAATGTAGCAGTGCACTGAATAGGCAACTGGACCTCCCAGCTCAGGGGTAGGATACCGCCTTCCTGCGTAATTCACACATGCATATTTTAAAGCAATGTTTGTTTCCTCAAGTAGTAACAGAAACCACAGAAAAAAGCAAAAAAAAGCAATCCCTCTCTCCAAGATCCCACACAACCCCTGTAAACATTTTATTTTTCTTTTTACAGCCGTTTCGGCCCTCCATGCAAATAGTTTTGTAATACTGTATGCGAATTTTGTTTCCCTATTTTTTCCACTAGGTACTATCATAAGCATTGCCTTACGTTATTACCTATTTTCCATAATAACATTTTTTTTTTCTACCCCACTTCACTGCCAACTCTTCCTTTTCTGAAACAACCGCTTCACTTTAGATTTTCATAATGAGTGAATCTTATTAGGTCACCTCTGTTTCCCAGTCATTTGTGATGCAGCTTCTTTTTGTATTTGTTCTTTCTTTTTCCATAATAACAATTTTAATAGGCATGTATCTGTTCAGTGAATGTACAGCCCAGGTGTTTTTTTTTTTTTTTTAACCATTCCACTATATTTAAAGATTTTAAATTGTTTTGAATTTTGGTGACACTACCCAAGTATGACCATCTTTTGTATATTAAGCTTTTTATTTCCTTTAGGCTAGATTACCAAATACAGAATGCCTGGGTCAGTGGAAGTGGGCATCTTAAGCCTCTTGTATTTAATGATTCACCAGAAATATAATACCGCTGCCCCCCCCCTCCCCCGCCCCCATAGGCTGAGTGAGTGGATCACTATGGCACCCAGAGCCCACTGGAATATTTGAATATTGAAACTGTGAAATCCAGAGTCACCTGAAAGTTTAAGTTGTAGTATTTTATTAATTTAAGATAAGACACTGTTCTAGAAAGATTTGCATGTGTAGTTGGCCAGAATGTACGCAGGACTGTCGTTTGCCTTCAAGCTTTGAGAACTGTTTGCCTTTTGAAAGCCGTGTATCCCTAAAATAATCGAAGAAACTGACCAGTTAACAGAAGGCTTACCCAGCTAGCTCCAGGCCTGCCCAGATGCGCGGGGTGTTAAAGGGCCTCACAGAGAGGCGGTACCTTTCGCTGCGAGGGCCTGGTTGCTTGTTGGTGCCCTTGAACCTGTCCCTAGTTACTTCACTAGGGGTTCCCTGAACTCTACAGTGGACCAAAGTGTGATTAACCTTTGTGATTGGTGCTCGTGTTTGGATTTAGGTCTGCTTGCATTTTTCTCCCCAGCCTACCGGTCTTGAGCTGATCTGTAGAAATGGCAAACCTTGTGAGGCATTATGAATTCATGGTGGTTAAGGACATTGGGCCATTTTCAAGGACAACCCCTTTTCCTTTTTCTTACCTAAATTGTGACGCCTGTTGATACCCGTTCAACTTTCTACTAATAAGTTATTTTAGAATTGAATATTTAAAGCACTCTCATTCTTTGAAGGGACAGATATTTTGCAAACAAAGGAATTAGTGGGCATTAGTTTTGATCGGACATGGTAAATGTTTTGAGCCAAGGCTTTGTTCAGTGTTCTTTTATTTGTGCAGTAAACATGGATTGTTTCTTAGTAATTCCCAGTAAGACTGTCCCTTATCTCAAAGAGCTCACTGTTTAGACAGGTTCACAAAGTGATGATTATAATGTGTCAGTGAACTGGGTGTCATGCATAGGCTATTATGGAGGCTTCCAGGAAGGGGGATAGTCTTGGAGTGAGGTGGGTAAACCCATTTGGAGTGAGGTGGGTAAATCAGGGAGAGCTTCCTGGAGGAAGCCAGTTTCTTATTAAGGGTGAGTAGAAGAAGTTGGGTAAAAGGCTGGGGCTTGAATGGTGAGAGAAGCAGGGCCAAAGAACATGGCAGGCCTGCGGGAGAGGAGTGAAAGCACAAGGGCCTGGACCGCAGTATGTGTGCATGGGTGTGTATATGTGTGTGCACCTGTGTATGTTAGTGTGTACATTTGCTGGAGTGGAGAGGTCAGTGCAGGGCATGGGGGGGGTGAGGTGAGGCTGGAGAGGTAGAACTTGTTCCTGTTGGTAATGAAGAATCAATGAAGCAAAGATTTATAAGCTGGGGTGGTAGTGAGCTTTGGGGTGGTGGTGAGCTGTGGGGTGGTTACAGCCTGAACTCTGATGGGGGCTGGCTTCAGTGTTAGGGCCTCTCCCTGACTGTCTCCTGATGGAGGAGAGATGCCGGGGAAGGTGTTTGTCACCTGGGAGACAACTGGGAGCTGGCAACAGAGGGAGGATGTTGGAACAGAGGTTGTTTTACGAGAGACTATAATGCACTCAGAGACCCTTTTCTTTTCAGTGGAGCAGTAATACAATTTCTTCAAAGAGGAAACCTATCTATAAATTGTTTTAAGGATTTAGATAACCTGAAAGCAGTATAGCAGGTAACTAGAATTTGCCCACCCCACATGGTCTGGAAACTCCCTGGTATGGAACCATCCATTGCATTATGTGGACTGTTGGTGTGAACAGATGTGTCATTTCTATTGTTAATTAAGTTAATTTTATGTAAGTGAAGATTTCAAGAAGTGTGAAGCAGTTAGCATTTTAGGGCTATTTTAACTGGAAAAAAAAAATTTTTTTTTAGATTAAAAAAAATTTTTAAGTAATCTCTACACCCAACATGGGGCTTGAACCCCCAACCCCGAGACCACAGATTGCATGTTCTACCCACTGAGTCAGCCAGGCGCCCCTGAGCTGGTGGGGGTTGGGGGAATCTCTATTTAAAAAAAAAGAGATTTATTTATTTATTTGAGAGAGATGAGGGCAGAGAAGGGCAGAGGGAGAGAAACTCAAGCAGACTCCCCGCTGAGCGCAGAGCCCGATGCAGGGCTGGATCTCACAACCCTGAGATCACAACCTGAGCCGAAACCCAAGAGTCAGATGCTTAACTGACTGAGCCACCCAGGTGCCCCGGGGGGTGGGGGTGGGGGGGGGAGTCTTTTTAATTGAACAGCTGTTTTACTCTGGCCCTTAAATGGAGATTGTGTGCCCTCACTAAACTGGCTGGAGGTGGGATACCAGAGACACGGAATTTGAGGATATTCTCCGTGTCTGTAGCTGAACACTAGTTGGTGTACTTGCTTCGTGGTGTAATGAAAATCCTGTTGGTATTGCTGGAAGTCATGGCTCTTTGCTATGTGATGAGGTAGAGTTTAAGAAATGTCTGTTTCATGACGGAGCAGGTCTTTGTTGTTGGCTGCTTCTGGTTTTATATTTGGAAAAAACGCATGCAAGAGAGGGACCACTTCTGCCAGGCCTGTCGTTTGAGGCTAGAAGTGTCTGGAAAGGTGATTCCCCATGTCCCCCCGCTCCCTCCCTTTCTCCTTCATTTTCTGATCTTCTTTTCAGTCCAAAAAGCAAAGTTTCCTTTTACCTTTTGAGTAACTTCCAAAAAGAAATGCTTGTGTCAGTACCATTTTTGTTAAGTGGCTTGGTCAGTCACATTTTTATTAGCCTGAAGTAAATGCTACTTTTTATTAGTCTTGGCATGATTCTTGGCATACGTGACTGCAGTTGGACATTTGCAGTGCTTCGAATGGTATCTTTTTTGGGGGTATTCATTCAAGCTTGTGGATTTTTCTTTTTTAAAGATCTTATTTATTTACTTGACAGAGAGCGAGAGAGAGAACACAAGCAGGGGTAGTGGGAGAGGGAGAAGCAGACTCCCCGCTGAGCAGGGAGCCCGATGCGGGGCTCGATCCCAGGACCCTGGGATCATGACCTGAGCCGAAGGCAGATGCTTAACGACTGAGCCACCCAGGCGCCCCAAGCTTGTGGATTTTGCTAGAGAAGTCGGTGACACTGATACCCTGTCCCATCTCTCAACTCTTGGGGACTTTTTTCCTCCATGCTTCCCCCCCCCTTTTCTCTCCTTAGTTTGTGGTATGTTGTAAAATTTACTTTTAAATGAAAAGTTGTGGAAATAGTACAAAGGATTTCTGTCATTTCAACATTTTATCATGTTTGTGTTCTATTCTCTCCTGTTTCTGTGTCCCTCTCCCACCACATCCTTAGTCACTTCTCAGTTGTTGGAGTGTCTAAGTTGCAGACATAACCCCCCTTTCTCCCCAGATACTCCCGTGTGTATTTGCTAAAACATGAGACTGTCCTCTTACAAAACTGTAGTTTAGTTTGATCGATGAGGAAGTTAATAATTATCGGGGGGCCCTTCGAGTCATCCGCCGTGTCCCTGTACCATGTCCCATTCATTCCTTGGGCGGTGCTCCCTTACTTTCCGCCCCAGCAAGGGGTGCCAGGCTCATCATGTACTTTCCCAGCCCCGTCTGTATCTTGACCCATCTTACGGTCTTTGATGCCGTTGCAAAAATTTTGTCTTTAATTTCATTTTCCATTTTGGTTTACGCCACGGCATTCACAGCACCTCGGGTGGCTTTTGTCTATATTGTGGCTTCCTGCTTACATCCTCCGAGTGGCTCCATCCTTGACGTGTCCGCTCCCATTGGGGTAGGTGTAGCGAGTCTCAGAATTCCTAAGCCAAGGCATCTTCATAGGTGTTGTTTGAACTCGGTATTTTTAATGATTTCTTTTTGCCTGTCTTGTCCTGGGTTTACTACTTACGTGGTTTGGCTTTTATAAGTCCCGTCCATTCCTGGACCGCGTACAAGTCTTGCTAGGGATATTTGCCCCTACTCACCAGGGTTGGTGAGTTCCATTCATTCTCTTCCTTGCCTCTGGACCCCTGCTGTGGCGGGTCCCGACCTCTTTGACTCTTTGGAATCCTTTCCTACTAATGTGTTAAGAATGGGCAGGGAAGTTGGAAAAAAATAAAATACTACATTATTTAGTTATATTTTCTCTCTAAACATAACACGTTCATGTTTTTCCTTTTGAAAGGAGTGTATATGTAGTAGAGAAAATTCAGAAGGTAGAAAAATGAAAAAGACTGGGGAACTAGGATATTCATCTTGCTCTTAACGGTAATCCAAATCTGTACACAAATAGTAGATGTAAGACTGTTAAATCACATTTACAATGTAATGCTTGTTCTTTTTTTTTTTTTTTTTAATTTTATTTATTTATTTGAGAGAGAGAGAGCATGAGAAGGAGGAGGGTCAGAGGGAGAAGCAGACTCCCTGCCAAGCAGGGAGCCCGATGCGGGACTCGATCCCGGGACTCCAGGATCATGACCTGAGCCGAAGGCAGTCGCTTAACCAACTGAGCCACCCAGGCGCCCTGTAATGCTTGTTCTTTAAGGGACTCTCCCCAGGAACGCTGTAGCAGAAATTTATTATTATTATTACTATTATTTAAAGATTTTTTTTTTTAATTTTGAGAGAGAGAGCATGAGCGGGGAAAGGGGGGAGGGAGAAGCAGACTCCCTGCTGGGTGTGGAGTCCTGAGCCCCCATCCCCCCCGTGCGGACTCGGACACGGGGCTCAATCCCAGGGCCCTGAGATCATGACCTGAGCTGAAGTCAGATGCTTAACCTACTGAGCCGCCCAGACGCCCCTGTTAATATTTTTTAAAGTAATCTCTACCCCCATGATGGGGCTCTAACTCAAGACCCCAAGATCAAAGCGTTGAATGCTCTACCAGCTGAGCTAGCCAGGCAGGCACCCCTTCAGCAGAAATTTAGTAACCAAGACATTTTGGGGAGTGTATCCAACTTTTTCTTCATATATGGCAACAGAAATTGATGTAATCAGAATGTAATCAAAACTGCATTTGAATTGTAGCTCAAGGCATTTTGTTTTCAGTTTGTTAATTTGCTTTATTAGATAGTTTCTCAGGACTCCTCTCTATTTTCTCATACCTTTATTTAGATAGTAAAAATAAAGTATTTCCTGAAAAAGTGACTGCTAGTTTTTGCTAGACAATTTATAATGAAGTCACAGTGTTGTGAAAGGTCCTGAGTTCATTACTACGGTGAGAACTTGCCATTTCACGAGTGTCTCCAGTTATGTTTTGTTAATAACTTTCTGTTATGTGCGCGGTGGAAATCTCAAAGGATTAGGATAATTGCCTTTTTCAGTTTCTCTAGGCTGTAGAGAATAAACCCGATGCACTCAGTGTAGTTTACTTTTTATAGTGAACATTCATTTATTTATTACTCAGGAAAACACTCTCCCCTCAAATAAGACTTGAATCAAACCACCAACAAAATGGAATGAGACACGGTTGTGTGGTATATCGCAAGTGTGTTCTGAGAAATACATTCTGTTGTGTGGGGGCAAGGGAAGCAAGAAGCTTCAGTGGTCAGGTAACTTGGGGGTACTAGGACGCTTTCTTAGAGAATCACAGTGCCTAAGAGAAAGAAACCTGTTTAACCTGACATTTCTCAAACTTAGTTCATCAATGAACCCCGATTTTGATAATACCCACTGCCCTAGGGTTCCCTGGGATCCCCTTTGGGAAACACCAAAGCTGTGTGAAGAGCATCAGCTGTGTTGTACTCATGCGGCCTCTACCAACAACTAATTTGTAAAAATGCAGGCGTCAGTGGGGACACGAACATTTCCAGTTTCTCCTCATCGGCATTGCAGGTGTGCTTGGCCCAGGGAAGAAATGGCATTGATCTCTGGGTGGGGGCCTGGGGAGAGGGTCTGCACGCTGGTGGAACCCCTTCTTTGGGAACCAAAACATCCGTTGAGTTCCTGCTTTTGGCTGTGTTCCCTTGTGCCTTAGGGCATTAAGCTCATAACATCAGCTCTCAAAGTTGGCGTTATCCCCTGTTATTCCTGAGTAGGGAATTTAAGCTTAGGGGAGGGGGCGGGGCTGGAATACAAACGTAGGTTGTCTTGCCTTCAGAAGCCCTGGTTTCCTGCTCTGTTAGGCCTGGGAGAGGAAATAAGAGCAAGTCTGCCCAGCTCTTCCAAAACCTGTGGTCTTTGTCTCTGTTCCCTTTTCTTTCCACTGCACCGTAGCTTGGGGGCCACCCAGATGGCCCCACTGCAGTTTCCAGAGCAATCCTCAGTTGGCCGGAAGTTACTGAGGCAGCCTTGCCAGTTTCCTCACTTCAAAGGGGTGGGTGTGGGTGAATGAGATAAGATACGTCGTATTGAATCATTTTTTCTGTTGGTCTCACTTGCCTGCCTTGAGGATGATCACCTGGTCTTCTCTTGGTTATCGCTCGGCTTGCTGTCCCTTGGAAACCTGGACTTTGTCCGGCCAAGGGCAAGGTCTCAGGCTCTCTGTGGGTGTGGGCTTCCTGCCATGTCTCCCCGCAACCCAGAGTTTCTGGTGTCTCCTATCCCTGGACTTCCAGATGAACATGAAATGTGTTTTCTCATCAGTATTTGGAAGAATAAATCACTGATTCCAGAGTGTGTGTGTTTAACCCTCTATTTGGGGTTGGGATGATGTGGAACTAGGATGCATAGACTGAAATCTGTTGGAAAACTTTTTAGCAGTGAAGGTTGGATGTGGTTTTCCTAATTCTCTGATCTGTTATACCTTTCCTCTCCTAAGCATTTAAAAACCGCTGTTTAGGTGCGCCTGGGTGGCTCAGTCGGTTGGGCGTCTGTCTTCACCTCAGGTCATGATCCCAGGGTCCTGAGATCGAGCCCCGCATCGGGCTCCCTGTTCAGCAGGGAGCCTGCTTCTCTTTCTCCCTCTGCCTGCCTGTGCTGTCTCTCTCTGTCAAATAAATAAATAAAATCTTAAAAAAACCGAAACCCTCTGCTTAAAGACGAATAAATTCACAAGGTGATCTGAAGTCTATTTTAAGGACAAAATGCACAGTAATACATGTGTAAAACTTCTCCACCTTAGAGGTGTGCCGTGGGCATTGAGGCAAAGCTGGGGGCCTGGGAGCAGAAAGATCACTCCACTAGGATTGGACAGTTGACATTTAAATTTTGTTCCACGGAAGCATCTGGGCTTTGCCCATGACCCCTCTCCCTTCATCTCCAGCTTCCTGAGATACTGTGCTCATTCGGAGCTTATTCCGAGTAATAAACTGCACCCGTAATTCATGAGCTCGCAAGGCCTTCTTTAACTGCTTGCAGCCGGGAGAATAATGACAACATTTAAAATTATAGATCACTCATTTTGGGACCTTTCTGTTTCAAGTTATGAATGAAATTTATGAGCCAATTACTGGATGGTGGAGTCTGTTTGCAAAGACCAAGTTAGTGCCCCATGTTGTCACTGCTGCTGTGTGTGTGTGTGCGTGCGTGTGCAAGAGGGGTGGAGAAAGGGAGGAGGCTATCCATAAGCCCTGTTTCACAAAGCTTGCATTCTTAATTCGAAATCTTTTTTATTTTTAAGATTTTATTTATTTGACAGAGACAGACACAGCGAGAGAGGGAACACAAGCAGGGGGAGAGGGAGAGGGAGAAGCAGGCTTCCCGCGGAGCAGGGAGCCCGATGTGGGACTCGATCCCAGGACCCTGGGATCATGACCTGAGCCGAAGGCAGACCCTTAATGACTGAGCCACCCAGGTGCCCTCAAAATCTTTTTAAAAGAAGGGTGAGGGTTATCCAGACTCTATCAGGGATACAGTTACCATTTGTCAGTCAGTAGGCAGCTCTCCGGGGAGGGAATTCGGGTAGCCAGGAAGCAGAATACGTTGGGGCGGGAAGATCCGGGGTATAAAAGTAAGATTCCCTACGTGTATTCTCTTTACAGACCGAAGACTGGCAGGCAAACATTTAAAGCAGTGTACGTGTGTAAGTAACTAAGTTTTCAGTAACTATTTCTGAAATGGCTGTAATTACTGAAATCCTAGGTCTTTAAAAATTCCAAAGGAACAGCAGGGCCACGTAAGGAGGAAAGCTACAAAATGATAGGGTGTGACTCAAGTTAGCAGATGGGAACTTGAGCTCTTTTTTTCCCCCCCACATAAAAGTTTTTTCTCTTTTCAGAGACTGGTGAGCGGGTGAGCATAACATGAATGCATTTAGAAGAGAGACCGTATTAATCATGGGCTTTTCACTTTCTGTCACGAGCTTTAGACGTTTTGGCTTGAAATCAGTCATCAGTGTACTCCTTGGGATGTTTACAGAACATCTCATTTATATCTTGATTTCTTTCTAGCCTCTCACCCGGTGTCATCTGCATGACTGGAAGTGACATTGGTTTATTGACTGTGGAGACTACATTACGCTAATGGATAATCGCAACCCATCTTCATTGTTGGCCAGGTCTTCTTTCTTTTAAAAGATTTAGAGTGGGGGGGGGAAGGAGGGAGCACGTGCTGGGGGGAGGGGGAGAGGGAGAGAGAGAATGCCAAGCAGACTCCCCGCTCAGCACGGAGCCCATCCCCACGACCCTGAGATCATGACCTGAGCCACAACCAAGAGTCGGACGCTCAACCGACTGAGCCACCCAGGTGCCCCACATTTTCTTTCCTTTATAGAATTAACTCTGCGGCCTGTAAGTCCTTGAGAGTGGTTTATGTGGGACAATTCTGTGCACCACGGTTTGATGGGAAGAACGAATGCAGAGCTATCGTTGTCCTGTATGTATTTGAAACATAAGGGAAACTTGCTTGGGGACTTGAGTATTATGTTCACATCAGGAAAGGAGGGTGCTCTCTTGGTGTGTTGATGGACACATTTTATTCTTAGGCTGTGAAGGAAATGTCTGGTTTAATGACTTAGGCTTTAACAAGGAGAGCTCCTTGTTTTTCTGGAGTACTAAAAATTGTGATTAACAGAGATTGTTAGTGTTGGCGAATTGTACGTTGCTGTGTTTTTTGGGTCACTGGGAACATGGAAAAGTATATCTCTGACAGGGAAAAAATTGGTCTCTAACTCCTTACGTAGGAGGGGAAGGGGATGCCTTTTGATCTTTCTGCATGAAAGGTAATAATGATTTATGACATCCAAATTCCTCATTTTACAATTATTATAAATGTGTTACTTCAGTAATGAAGAAGAAAGCCACCCAGTGTAGCTTTAGTAGCTAAAAGCCTAAAGGTGTAAGTTTTGTTTTTGCTTTGATGATATTGAGGATGGTTTATGTACATACTTCATATTGATTAAATGTACTGAAGTTTCTTTACATTCTTTTCCAAATTTTCTAATTTCGCCATCTTCATTGATTTCACAGTGATGCACTTTTATAACTGGGGATTTCTCCTATATCTAAAACAGGGCTTCCTGCCCACTGCCCAGGGGAGACCATTTTAACACAAAGAAGAACAGAGAACCTCATTTAATAATACATTTATTGTGGTCACAGGATTTCTGGTGGTTCATTTTCTAAATTGGTGACGGTTGAGGCTCCTAGGTGGCTCAGTCGTTGAGCGTCTGCCTTCGGCTCAGGTCATGAACCCGGGGTCCTGGGATTGAGCCCCGCCTCGGGCTCCCTGCTCCGCGGGAAGCCTGCTTCTCCCTCTCCCACTCCCCCTGCTTGTGTTCCCTCTCTCGCTGTCTCTCTCTCTGTCAATTAAATAAATAAGATCTTTAAAAAAAAAAATTGGTGACGGTTATGAACACAGAATTTTCAATAAACTTCCTCTCTGTTTGTGCTTGATGGCAGGAATTAGAATAAAATGGCAATTCTTATGTGTGGTTGTAAAGGTAAGTTGTAGAAACTTGGGGCTCATTTTGACATCTGTACAGCGGTTCGTTCCTTGACCGCCCTCCTTCGCTTGCTTGCTGGCAGGAGGTGTGATTGTGTCTCAAGGCATACATCCCACAGGGCAGCACTTCTGAGACCTGCACAGGAATCACCCAGGGGTCTTGTGGCAGCACCTGTGGTGGTTCAGTTGTCCGGGGTAGGCTTTCGAGGATGCATTTCAAACCAGCTGGTCCTGAGCCAGGAGGTGGGGGGCGGGAGCGTGACCGAGGTCCATCGGCCCACCTGTAAGTTCACTTGCACCTGCTGCCCTGGGCCTTTCCTCTTTAGGAGGCTTTTTTATCCTCAGGGCTTGATCTTTTTTTTTTTTTTTTTTTTTAAAGATTTTATTTATTTATTTGAGAGAGAGAGAATGAGAGAGAGCACATGAGAGGGGGCAGGGTCAGAGGGAGAAGCAGACTCCCTGCAGAACAGGGAGCCCGATGCGGGACTTGATCCAGGGACTCCAGGATCATGACCTGAGCCGAAGGCAGTTGCTTAACCAACTGAGCCACCCAGGCGCCCAGGGCTTGATCTTCTAAAGCTCAGCAGTTTTGTTTCCTTTTTATTAGCACTGTGTAAAATGCTTGTCCACCCTCTTTGCCCAGTCACATTAGACCCTACTTTGAGAAGAGTTGCCCTTTTGGTAATTACTTAAATGATTATGAGTAAAATCATTTGATGATGAATTTTTTAATACTGGCCTCAACATCCTGTCCCCCAGAAAAACCCCAAATCCAGTCACCATTACGGAAGGGAAGCTAGTTGAACAGGACAGTATAATTGAGGGGAGTGTAAGTTTTCAATTTGCAATATTTCGGGTGCAGAAGTTAACTGTGTTTGTAATTGGTAATGTTCGGTGCCTTCTTTTTAGTTCACCTGGGATGCATCCTGGCTGGCTGTAGGGTTAGTAATAGATAATCTTGAACCCAGAACTCAACCCAGTGCATAGTTTATGGCTAAGAGCAATGAGTTCACATCCTAACTGCCATTTGTTCAAGCTGTGTGACTTTGGGCAAGTTGCTTACATGTTCTGTGCTTCAGTTTCTTTAGCTGAGACGATCGGGGTGAGTATCTTCCCAGTTGGGTTGCTGTAGGGGTGATTAGAGGAGCTAGTAAATACCAAGGGCTTGTAGACATTCCTAGAGTAAGCACAGGTGGTAGTGGTGACTACCCCCCGGTTAATCAGCCATGAGAACCTGTGATCATCCGGCCTCGATTCTGCCTTGAGCTTTCCAACCTCTGCTGTCCCTGCCTTTTCCCCACCCCACCTCCTTTTTTCCTCCCTCCTGGAGTGGGTGGTAGAGACTGGACATGGTTTACTGATTGCCCACTATAATTTAGGTAGATTAACCAGCACTTTCTGGGGTAACCTCCTGGAGAGGTGATAATTCATTTTCTCTAAAGCAGGAGGATTCTCCATCTCTCTCGGCAGCCTTTTCCAGGCGGTCAAGCTGCAGACACCGGGAAGAAGCCGGCTTGTGGGGGTCCAGCCCTCCCTGCATCGGCCAGACCGTTATCCAGTGGCCCTTCTCGGACTCCCATTGCTAGATGACTGATGCTTTACTTTTGACTTTACCATGGCCCTTTTCCCTTGAACTCTTTAAAAAATCACAACCTCAGAATCCATCAACAAACATTCATTGAGCGTTTCCTTGTGGGCCCAGGGGCTCTGTGGATTTCTGCCCCAAATCCCACAGTCAACCCAGGGAGCCCACCCCAGAGTTTTCTCCGCTTCTGGCGGGGAGCAAGCACAAGCTTGGGGTTTTGTTGGACTGGGTTTGTTGCCTGTGATGTCCTGCTGGAAAATCTGCGGCTGCCTGTCCTTGGAAGGTTAGCCATGGGGCTTTTGTTCCGCAGTGGCCAGGAGGGGAGGATTTAACACATGTCCACCGGAGATGAACGTGGGCTGGCCATCTCGAGCAGCGCCCCCTTCTCTACATATCCTGACTCGAGGGGCTGCAAGCAGTTGGGATCTGGGCTCCCCCAGATGCCCTAGCTCGCTGATGGAGAGTCTTTTCACCACGCTCAATTCCATTCTGATGCACCATCGTCTCTTCGTGGAACGCAGTCCTGCTTCGAGTTAAAATTGGTTTCCTTCCCTGGTGGTGTTTCTCTTGTTATTTCCATCTGCAGATGAGTTGAGGTTCAAGCTAGAATAGGGTTCTTACGTGTGAGTAAAGCAGCTTATTTCCCCGCGGTCTGTGACCTCGTAGTCGGGTAGTAGGCAGAGCAGATGTCCTTGTTGACCGAGTATAAAACGAAGTTCAAGGGGTCTTATACAAGGGTTTTTGGCCTTGGTGTTTTTCTGGTCCCTTTGGGTACTCCCCCAATACCTGACATTCTGAGTGTTAAGAGATGAACTCACCAGCTCAAGTGAAGTCTTAGGAATTACTGGGATGGCGTATGAGTGTTTACAAGGGATCTCACCATCTCAAGGGTATTTGTGCTTTACACATCACATTATGCACATACACACATTCTCAACTTCTTTAAGGAAAGAATTTACTAGCATTCACTACTGTGATTTTAGCCACAGTTTTTAAAATGCGGAGAATTACTCAGTTTATGTTTTCTTTTTTTTTAAGATTTTATTTATTTGAGAGAGAGAGAGAGGGAGGGAGAGAGAGCACGAGCGACAGGGAGAAGCAGACACCCCGCTGAGCAGGGAGCCGGACGCAGGGCTCGGTCCCAGGACCCTGAGATCATGACCTGAGCTGAAGGCAGTTGCTTAACCAACTGAGCCACCCAGGTGCCCCTCAAATTTTATTTTTTAAGTAGTCTTTGCACCTGGGATGCCTGGGTGGCTGAGTCCATTAAATGTCTTGACTTTGGATCTGGGTCCTGGGATGGAGCTCTGTGCTCAGTGGGGAGTTTGCTTGTCTCTCTCCCTCTGCCCCTCCCCCCCGTTCATGCTCTCTCTGTCTCTCTCTCTCAAAAAAAAAAGTCTTTGCACCCAATGTGGGGCTTGAATTCACAACCCCACGATCAGGAGTCACATGCTCCACTCACTGAGCCAGCCAGGTGCTCCCCAAAATCTTCAAACTTTCTGTTGAAGTAGCACGTTAGATGTGTTGACAAATCATAATGTACATTTGGAGTTTTCAGAAACGGAACATACCTGTTGTTTAACCAGCACCTCGGTCAAGAAACAGAATCTTATCAGCTCCTCCCTAGAAGCTGTTTTCGACAGCATAGTTGAGTTTGGAATTGTTTGGACTTTTAAACAGGCGTGGGAAGTCCTTTCAGAAGAGGAGGGCAGGGTGCCTGGGTGGCTCAGTCGTTGAGCGTCTGCCTTCAGCTCAGGTCATGATCCCAGCGTCCTGGGATCAAGCCCCGCATCGGGCTCCCTGCTCGGCGGGAAGCCTGCTTCTCCCTCTCCCACTCCCCCTGCTTGTGTTCCCTCTCTCGCTGTGTGTCTCTCTGTCAAATAAATAAATAAAATCTTTAAAAAAAAAAGAGGAGGGCAGAACAAGGTACAAGTAGGGAGAAAAGCACGAGGGGCAGGTGCAATGGAGAACAAATGGAAGGTGGGGCAAGATTGACAGCCTGTCTTTTCTCCTGTCTGCATCCTTACACTTTAAAGTTTAAGTATCTGTTTTCTTTGTTCTGTTTTTAGTGCATTGCAATGAACATTTACATTCAAGCTTTAAAATTCCTCGGAGCTCTGTTTTGGGGAAAAGAAGGGAGACGGTTGTGGCTTCTAAAAAAGACCTGTATCTCACCCACCAGGAAATTTGACTGGTCCATTTTTGAATTTCATTATCTGGTATTTGAGGCTTTGGATGTTGCACTGGATAGTTTTCCCTTTTCTGATGATGCACTTCCATAAATCAACATCACTTTTGTTTGGGGGGGGTGAATTTTGTATATTTCTGTACTTTAGTTTCTCCCTTTAATTATGTGATTAATTTCAGACGTCTTACGAGTAGCCAATGGGAAATACATATTCATTGCCCAAATTTGCTAGGATAGCAGAGTCTGGTTTCAGTTAATTTGCAGAGTTCATTATAGTGCATAATTCATCAGGTCCAAGAAATCCAGACTCCTAGCCAGTGTAGCTTAAAACTTAATTATTTTCTTTGGAGCCAGTCAGTGACAGCTAAAACAAGCACTTGCTAAACTAGAAACCCTGAGTTGGTTTTTCTCATTCAAACCTGAGTTTCCATTCTAATGCTCATGACACAGCATGGTAGTGACATCACTTTCTCATTGAATTTTTCCAGTCTTTTGGATCCGTGCAGATAATTCTGTTTTGTTCCCTGTAATGTCCCTTAGCAGCTTTTAGTCATCTTAATCTTTTCCCTCTTTTTACATTATTCTCCTAGCGAGTTTTGTTTTAACTCCTTTGTGTTGTCTTAGGAACGCAACTACCATCTGAAAACCTCCTTCCTATGATGAAATGCATTCTGCGTTTATTTATTTACTTATTATTTTTTTATTTTTTATTTTTTAAAGATTCTATTTATTTGACAGAGAGAGACACAGCGAGAGAGGGAACACAAGCAGGGGGAGTGGGAGAGGGAGAAGCAGGCTTCCCGCGGAGCAGGGAGCCTGATGCGGGGCTCGATCCCAGGACCCTGGGATCATGACCTAGAGCCAAAGACAGACGCTTAACAACTGAGCTACCCAGGCAAATATTGACTTATTTTTAAAAAAAGATTTATTCATTTATTTTAGAGAGAGAGAGCGCGGGGGGAGGGGCAGAGGGAGAGAGAATCTCAGGGAGACTCCGCACTGAGTGCAGAGCCCCATCAGGGGCCCCAGCTCACAAACCTTGAGTCCCTGGCCTGAGTCAGGATCAAGGGCAGGATGCTTAACCGACTGCGCCACCTTAGTCTCCCTGTGTTTTGCTAAATGAAATTTTAGAAGGTGGACTGTTTGATGGCGATTCTGCTTGCATCTTTAATTAATTAATCAATTTATTTTTAAGTGGGCTCCATGTCCAGTGTGGAGCCCAGCCTGGGGCTTGGACTCAGGACCCCGAGATCAAGACCCGAGCTGAAACCGAGTCAGACCCTGAACCAACTGTGCCACCCAGGCGCTCCCCCCATACTTAAAAAATAAACCTCTTCGCCAGCCCTTCATGCTTACGCAAGGTCCTTCATTATTCTCATGGTTCTCATCCGCCTTTGTCCACATGGAAATGACAGCGAGGGTGAAAATGCGTCTGACAGTTCCGTGGCACTGGCTGAGTGCTGGGCGGTTGTCTTAAGCGTTTTACATGTATTAACTCATCTGATCCTTACACCACCCATGTCAGCAGGTACTGTTAACCACATGTCAGGCCCCAGCTCGCGGGCTGTCTGGCTCCTGAATCTTACTCATAGCCACCAAAGACTTGCCGTTGGCACCGTTTGCCGTTTCGTTTATCCCGCTGCCTTTCCCGAGAAACCAAGACGTCCAAAGAAGTGGAAATATAATGTTGTTTTTGCTCCTCCTTTTACTTTCCTTATTTAAAAAAAAAAAAAAAAAAGGCGGGGGGGGTTGGTGTGCCTGGGTGGCTCAGTTGGTTAAGCATCTGCCTTCGGCTCAGGTCATGATCCTGGGGTCCTGGGCTCTTGGGATCGGGTTCCTTGCTCTGCGGGGAGCCCGCTTCTCCCTCTCCCTCTGCCCCTGCTTGTGCGCTGACAAACAAACAAATAAATAAAATCTTAAAAAAAAGGTATCTTTTAGAAACTTACTTCATTTACATATGAACGTTGGTAGAAATTGAGGAAGAGATAACCCTATCCCCCTACTCCCCACCTTGTGGTTAAATAGTGACAGTTGATCTGTTGAATGCCTTCCTTTCTTAAAAAAAAAAAAAAAAAAACCAAACCCCCCCCCCCCCCCAAAAGACGAGGGAGATTAAGCAATTGTACCAAATGTTATCAGGAGAGTCATTTATCCTTATTACATCTATTACAGTGAGGGCCATAAGTGGTGAGTGAAGTCAGACTCTCCCCATTTTGAGAAGACATGAGATCTGCCATTAAAATATGCTACCCTGGGCGCCTGGGTGGCTCAGTTGGTTGGGCGACTGCCTTCGGCTCAGGTCGTGATCCTGGAGTATCAGGATCGAGTCCCGCATCAGGCTCCCTCCTCGGCAGGGAGTCTGCTGCTTCTCCCTCTGACCCTCCCCCGCCTCATGCTCCTCCCTCTTTAAAAAAAAAAAAAATGCTACCGTGCTGTTGGTGACTGAGCCGGCTGTTTGGTCCACCATGACTTTGTGCTTGGCCGCGGCCTGTGTGCGGTCAATAGGCCGTGAGCTCTGATAGGGCTTTGGTTAACGTAGGAAAGTTTCACTATGGCTGTTTTCCAGTTTTGCCTGAAGAATGCAGTGGGGGGCCCTCTGGAAGGTTGAAAGAGTAGTAAACGAACACGAGTGATCTTTTTTGGGTGACTGACTGACCTCCCGGTGACGCTGGCCCCATGTCTTTTCCCTCGTCGGGATTCTGGCCTGCCTGGGCCTGAATACTTAAAGCAACTGCAGAGTCCATGTTGGAAAGCTCTTGGGGGAAAATTCCATTCTTTCGAATTTGATGGAGTACCTCTTTCCGTCTCTTTCAGCTGCTTCCAGTTTTGTCCTCCGATGTAGCTAAACATTATCTCCCATCCCGCAGGCTCATTGTTCCATCTTCTCTGGGCTGAACAACCCTGTGTTGCCTCAGCCATTTTTCAAATGAAGTTTTCAGGGGCCTCTGTTATTCTGGTTGTGGAGACCCCGTTATTATCCTCAAAAACTCGTAACCCCTGTTTCAAGCTCTCGGTATATTATAGCTAGTACATTTTGCCTGCCATTTGATTCAGCTACTCTGCTTGTAGGAATTTATTTAGATTTGGCCATAGGGATATGTATCAAGTGTACTTCACTTGTGTATCATACTGAAAAATGGTAACCAATAGGGGATTGGTTAAATTAGGGAACATCTGTTCCATGCAATCATTGAAATGATATGGTAGCAAGAATATTTAATGACATAATGTTGTAAATGAGAGAAGCAAAGTGAGGAAACAGTATGTACAGGTTAATCTTTTTTTCTGGTAAAGTCATTTCAATAAATAAGGTATTTGTTCAGGAAACATACTGTAAAAGGTTATATACCCAAATCAGCAGTGTTTGTATATCCGCGCGGTCAAAACACATTCAGTTTTATTTTTGTTTGTTTATCTGAGTAATATTTATTGATCGCCTGCTATATGCTGGGCCCGCGCTGAGTGCTGGGCACCCATTGGGCGGCTGTTACGTTTACTACACTTAATACACAGGGAGGGGCATTACACTTATTACACAGGGAGGGACGAGTGTTTGGTAAACCAAGTGTCAGGGGTGCTGTGGGCAGGGAGGGAGCAGGTGGAGAGGGTGGTGGAGAGTGGCGTGTTCCAGAGTGCATTTTAGGGTTCTGAGGTGGGAAAGAGCACGCAGGACTTGGGGGAGAGGGAGGGATACTCAAGAGGTAAGGCTTAGTTGTATTTTCTCCAGGAAACAGGTATTACGACGCAGTTTAAAAAGATCTGGAATTTAAAAGAAGAGTCAGGGAAGCAGTGGGAACAGAGGGTGCACCCTGTCTTCTTAAGAAGCAGCTAATCCAGCTGTGGATTGAGGCAAGGGAGGTTTTCCCAGCCTGGCTTGGTGGCTGTGCTGGGCGTCTTTGGTGAAACAGATGAACACCAGATAACTAATTTAATTTCTAGAAGTGCTGCTTAAGTGCCTTTGCCTCCTACTACTGGTTAGAGCAAAACAAGCATGTGATTTATGTAAAAATACATGAATATTAGTTTTTATCATTACCCTGCAGAACAGCATAAAAGTGACGCTTCCTGCCGTAGCCGCTTTGCAGAATAAAATTAAGAAAATCAGTATTCTTTACAAATGACTAGTCACAGTGGAAAAAACCTGTCTGTTGAACTTACCATTTGTAGATAGCATTAATAAGTCTCCCCCTCCCATATTACCCCAACCAAAACCGAAACACGATTTACATAGCAAAACACAAGCTGAGTGAAAGATGGCCCTGAATTCTAGCATAGGGATGCTCAAGATGGCACGAGGCCTGCTTTGACTACATCCCCATCCCCCACTCCTGTTTCTGGCCCATGCTCTCTGCAATTTCATGCCAGGCAGTTCTGGAGACATGGGGATACCCTCACCTTTGTATGGAAGTTCCTGCAGGTACTAAAAGGGAATGGGCCTGGGACTTCTGACCAATGTCTTCCATGAGATGGGGTTTCAACTTTGAAAATCAGCACTCTTTGTTTGCCCTCTGTGGGTGTCTAGAAGCTGAGAGACTGGGGCAGGAGATCCATATCATCCCCACTCCAAATCCAGTAACCACCCCAGGAGTGCTTGATCGCCTGCTTCCTTCCACCTGGTACAAAGCCCAAGTGTGGGGAGCCTCCCTCAGACGTGGGAGTGTAAATTTCTGGGTTTGAAAAAGTATCAACACTTGTGAGCACATCTTTTTCTCTCCACAGATTAGTATTGGATTTGCTTTTCTGTACAACACGGAAACAAATCCCTTCACACAAACCACACATGGCACGCTGATTCATTTTGCAGAGAAGTGACTTTTTAGTTTTCTCTTGCCTTTTCCTTTTTTTTTTAAGATAAAATCTACTTTTCCTTTAAATGTCTCAAGTGTCGAAAGGGTTTGTATTGTAAATATTTCTTTAATAAGTCACTTTTAACAGCATGAAACTTGGAGGAATTTTCCACAATTGGACCAGGTCCCTCAACTGTATCACCAAAGGTGTGGCTTTTGGCTTTGACTTGTATTTAATTTGGGTGGCTACTTTCCAGAAAAATCAGTTTAACCTAATGAGTTGTCACAGCTCAATTCTACCTCCCCTATCCTTCTTTTGTTTTTAGACAATTGCAAATCTGTTCAGAATTTTTTAAAAAGTCAAGTCTGTCGAACTACAATTTACAACACAATGCTTTCAAGCGTACAGTTGGATAAATTTTGACAACTGCATACACCTGGGTATTACCATCCCATTGAGATACTGCAGCACTGTTTTTTTAAGATTTAATTTAATTTGATTTAATTAATTATCAATGAGAGCGAGTGTGTGTGGGTGCACGCACAAGCGGGGGGGACGGCAGGCAGAGGGAGAAGCAGGCTCCCCGCCGAGCAGGGACTCATCCCAGGACCCCGAGATCATGACCTGAGCCGAAGGCAGATGCTTAACCGACTGAGCCACCCAGGCGTCCCGATGCAACATTTCTGTCACCTCAGAAAGTTCCCTTATTTATGCCTCTTTGCAGCCAGTTTCCCCCCCCTCCCCCAGTCCTGGGCCAATGCTGACCTGATTTCTAACACTATTGTAAAATTTCTTATAAATGGAAACGCTCGTGTCGAATTCCTTCACTGCAGTGTCTTTTTGAGATTCATCCATGCTGGGTGTACCCGTAGCTCATGCCTTCCTTTTATAGCTGAAAAGCTTACCTTTTCTTTCTGTCTTTCTATGCCTTTCTGTCTTTGCCTTTCTTTGGTTTTCTGTGGCTTTCTGTCTTTCTCTCTTCCCTTCGGGAATGGCCTTGTCCTTCCATTATTCCGTGTAGAGTCTGTTTCTCAACTGGACATTAAAGCAACCTTTATCTTTCACACAAACAGAAAAGCCAAGTGGCTGGAGAGCGATCCATCCACCCTCACCCATCCAGGTGAGGGTAAAAAAAAAAACGGTCTTGTTCTATAGTATCAGCTGGATCTAAATGCTGGAATTCTGACTCTAGGTCAGCGTCTTCCCCTTAAACCAGGCTGCCAGCCTCCCTTTTCACAAAGTAATGTGAGCTTTTTGGTTCGATCGCGTTGCTTGTTTTGAAACTTAGATTTTTGGGAAAGGGTTCAATGCAGAATATCCCAGAGTTCAGCACTAGGCAATTGTCTACTACCTCTTGACATTCCTTCCTTCCATAGGAATGGAAAAGCATGCCTTCTTCCAAACAGTGAGGACCTATGGAACCTTCAGTAACAGGAAAATGTCTAATAATCTCTGCTAGTATAGTTTTAATTGATGAGAAAGTCCCATTCTGTTGGATCTTTGTGCTTGCTTGGTGCACACACGCTGTAACATCTCATTTCTTTTTGTGTGAAGAAAGTGCTGTGTTGAGAGCGAGTGTCTTGTCAGGGACATTTGGGGGGGGGGTGGCCTGGACTTGGAGTCACTGTGTGCCAGCTCCTCTTGTCCCAGGAGGCTCTGCCCAAACACCAGCAACTGGGACATGCTTCTCAAGGTCTTGCAGTTCGTACCTCTTCACTGGTGACTTCACATCCTGAAGAGGGCCGGTTCTTAGAAATCTGCTGCCAACACTGAAATGACCCCTGTTGCTGGTCAAATCAAAGCCTGCAGGTCGTTGGAGAACCACACCTGTTTAAATCGTGGGGTGACGCTCGAACTCCCAGCGATGAGGTGTGTTTTCTCGGCCGGACTAGTTTTGTTTGGCTTGCAAATCTGGGGAAGAACAGCCAGTCTGAAACCAGACTTGGTGGCAGCATTCCCTGGCTGATCTCTCTCTATCTCTGTCTCTATAGGAACTTGTTTAAGAACGGATTATTAGGAAGTTTCTTCCCACTTCGATTTTTTTTTTTTTAAACATTTTATTTATTTATTTGACTGAGAGCCCGCGCACGCACAAGCAGGGGGAGAGGAAGAGGGAGAATGAGAAGCAGACTCCCCGCTGAGCAAGGAGCCCGATGTAGGACTGGATCCCAGGACCCTGGGATCATGACCTGAGGTGAAGACAGACGCCTAACCGACTGAGCCACCCAGGCGCGCCCTCCCCTCCCCAGTTGGGCTTTTAAGAAAAGAAATGCCTTAAGTATATTTGTCCTTTAGAGCCCTGCCCTGGGCCTTGTAGGGTGGGAGTTGGTTATCACCTTGGCTATCTCCCTTAAGCCAGAAATGTCCTCTTGGCCCCAGGCACCCCTTTTGTTTTTCTCTTCCTTATCTTGCTTGGGAAGAGTCTGCTGTCTCTGGGCCCAAGATCTTGCTAGGACAAGTCACTCTGATTCTGGATAGCAGATTATCTCTCAGGTGATCCTGTTCCCAGGTGTGAATACCTGTGCGGCTTCCAGAGGTCAAGGAACCTAGTGAAGTTACCTCAGGTGGGAAGGTTGGACTGGAATTCCAGTGCTGATCTGCCCTGAGGGCCCACTCTGGCTCTGAGGGGGGCCCCACTGTGTTGCTCTCGCTTAGTCTGTTCCATTGCTCTTTTATTTCTAGCCATTTCCCACTATCTGTCAGATACCTCATTTATTCTTTACTTGTTTTTGGTTTTCTCCACTGAATATAAATTCCCCGAGAGCAGGAATCTCTTTGTTCTTGCTCACAGATTTACCTCAAGCACTTAAAGCCATGCCTGGCACTTCATGCTTCCTGAGTGTTGTTGAAGGAACGGATGAGCAAAGCGTACTTTGAAATTTGCCGTAGTTCACCTTGTGACTTGGGGTGTCCGATCTGTCTCGGGCAGGGCTTCGATTTCCAAAACATGATATTGGGAGGTCAGTGAAAACCATGCGGTAGCTAAAACTCCTGTAGTTTGGTACTTGTGTTAGGCTGACTGACCCCTGGAAATGCACTTTGAGGCCTCTTGGAGGGGCAGGAAAGAGGAAGCTTGAATTTGCAAAGTGGCAGAGGGAATCCCTGGGACACCGATGCCAGGAGGTAGGTCTTGGAGGAAATGTTTTGGGGACTGCAGTAATAATTTGAATTATTATTAGTCTTTTGTGATTCTTGGTTTCTGGAGAATTATCAGTAAAGCAAAAAGACAAAAAACAAACAAAAAACCCCCCAAACCAAAAAACAAAACAAAAAAATCCCCAAAAAACCCCCCAAAACCATACCTGGATACCTGGCTACTACTGTGAGTGTCTTTCACAAGAAACAGGAGTGTGGCATGCTTGTCTGAGAATTATCATTGTACTTATATATATTGATTCTGTCAGAAAGAAGAGGTTAGGTGTGACAAATGTCGGCCTCTTTAAGATTCGGACTGGTGGATGCTCTGGGGGACTGCAGAGGGTCAGAAACCGGGTAGGTCCCTGGGAATTTTGTACGTTTAACTGCAGTGTGGGTGTCTTGCAAAGTGATGCCTTACTACCCGCCCTGCCCCGTGATATCAGCTGGCTTCTTTCCAGGGTGGTGAGAACCAAGGTGGGACTTGGTGCCTCATCTTGAAGAACTACAGTTTCAGACCGCTTTGATCTTCATCATGGGACACGGAGTGGAGCCATAAACTCCGGAGTGAGGAGTGGAACCCAGGGTTCTGACCAACACCGCCAGCGCTGAGCGGCCGTGTATCTAGGGTGCGGTTCGTATACCTTCATAATTAGGAAGAGGTGTGGCCAAGTGAGTTTTCAGTCTAGTACTTTAACCCTGATTAGGAGAGCGCTTTAAAGAAGCAAGTCCTGGGGCACTCGGGTGGCTCAGTCAGTTAAGCATCGGATTCTTGATTTCAGCTCAGGTCATGATCTCAGGGTTGTGGGACTGAGCCCCGCGTGCTCCACGGTCAGTTTAGAGTCTGCTTGAGATTGTCTCTCTCCCTCTTCCTCTGCCCCTCCCCTCACTCCCACTGTCTAAATAAGTAAATAAAATCTTAAAAAAAAAAATAGGGGCGCCTGGGTGGCTCAGTCTTTAAGTGTCTGCCTTTGGCTCAGGTCATGATCCCAGGGTCCTGGGATCGAGCCCCGCGTCGGGCTCCCTGCTCTGTGGGGAGTCTGCTGCTCCCTCTCCTCCTGCTGCTTCCCCTACACTCTCTCTCTCTCTCTCTCTCTCTCTCTCTCTCTCTCGGTCTGTCTGCTCTCTCAAATAAATAAAATCTTTAAAAAATAAATAAATAAATAAATAAAAGCAAGTCCTGTCGTTTTGTGTCCACTGGGCCCAGTGTGCTGGCCATCTCTTTAGTACCTGCTATTACGACTGACTTTGGGAATATGATTTTTTTTTAATGGTTCCCAAATCTGTGAAAGAAGGAAGTGATGCTTTTAAATTAATCTTCTTTGTTCAGATGGGTTTCCTAGAGGCTGAGGACATAAGCTGAAGCCAGGATTAGAGCATAGGTAATTCACATGGGTCCTGCTTTCTTTTGGTTCCATTCCATAAATGTCATTTGGTTAAGTATTTTCTCAGCTAATACCACAGGTACAACTAAGGGGGCGGGGGGGGGCTGGCCGGTACATGTTTTGACTCTAAAAAGCAAGCGTCCTCCTCGAAGATGAAATACAGATTTTGCTGTTCTTCAGTTAGCAATATTTTATAATAAAGATTGCCTTTTTAATTCAAGGTTTGTTGCCGAAGGATGGTAGCACCTTTTATGGTTCGTACTGCTTAAAAGTGGGGACATTTTGGGGCGCCTGGGTGGCACAGACGGGTGAGTGGCCGACTCATGATTTTGGTTCAGGTGTATGATCTCGGGGTCATGAGATTGAGCCCCACGGCGGGCTCTGTGCTCAGCATGGAACCTGCTTGAGATTCTCTCTCTCCTCCTCCTCCTTCTGCCCCTCCCTCCCCCACACACGTACTTGTGCATGCTCCCTCTCAAATAAATAAATCTTTTAAAAAAAGGTCTTATAAAAAAAAGTGAGGATATTTTGGACCTTTTTTTTTTTTTAAAGATTTTATTTATTTATTTGACAGAGACACACAGCGAGAGAGGGAACACAAGCAGGGGGAGTGGGAGAGGGAGAAGCAGGCTTCCCGCTGAGCAGGGAGCCCGATGCGGGAGCCCGATGCGGGGCTCGATCCCAGGACCCTGGGATCGTGACCTGAGCTGAAGGCAGACGCTTAACGACTGAGCCACCCAGGCGCCCTATTTTGGACCATTCTTGACAGTAACAGTAGTGGTATCACTAAAATCCCCTCACTGCAAAGATTATCCTCCTCTCTCTCTCTCTCTCTCTATCGCTTTGGAATGTCCTCAGTCTCTGTAAAGAGCTCAGGTCTTGTCCAGTTTTTAGCAAACCTTTGAAGCAGTATGATTTAGTGAAAAGGAGCACTTGAGCCAGATGCCTTGGGTTTGAAGCTCAGCTGTGAGGCTAGTGGAAGGGCTGTGGGCAAGTCCTCTATCCTGTGTGCGCCTCCGTTTCCTCCCGAGTGGAAAGGGAATTAACGGCAGTACCTTTGATGTAGGGTTTAAATGAGTGTACCGTCTGGTGCAGAATGAGTCCCTCTATTAGCAGTTGTGATTTTTATACATCCTTTTGCTGCCAGTTACTTATGATTAAAAGTGGAATGGTGCTGCAGAATTTTTAACTTGATTGTATCAACTTAGCAACAGAAAAAAAAAATTTTTTTTTTTTTTTTAAGCAATAGAATTTTTTAGTCAGAAATGATTTCTTCCTGTCCGTGAAAACCCCTTGAGAAAGGGGGAAGAAACAGCTCTTAGAACCAGTTCACAAATAATGTCTCTAAAATGTAGAGGCCATATTAACTCTTCAGTTTTTTTTTTCCTCTTGCACTTGAGAATGTGTAAGGATCATTTAGGATAATAGTTTGGCTTCTGAGGTGGTTATTTATGGTTTGGTGTAACTTTGGGAGTCATTTAAAGGTTGATGCATGGACTTGTGGGTAAAATAAACTTTTGTTTGATATCTGCAAACATTGCTCGAAGAGTAATTTCCCCCAAAACTCCCTAGGAAATTTTTACCTTTTACCTTAGTAAACCTGGAGTTTTGCTTCTTTGCACTTAAATTTTGCCCTGCTTACAAGGTGAGTTCTTCCAAACCTACCTCATTGCTTATGGTGTAACCAGTGGGTTCCAGAATCCCAACCACACCATGCTCTCTGAATCCCAAGATGTTGGCTTGGAATGCATTTTTTGGGTTTCAATTTGAGTTAGTTCCTCTGGTTGAGTTTCTGGTCTGAGGAGATGCATAGGTATTTGTTCTAGGCCCTTCTGTGCTCAAGAGGCAGAGGGAGAAGCAGCCTCCCCGCTAAGCAGGGAGCTTGACCCCAGGACCCTGGGATCATGACCCCAGCCGAAGGCAGACGCTTAACCGACTGAGCCACACAGGCATCCTGGCATTCGGGGTTTAAAAGATGAGTGGAAAAGGAAAAGAGCAAGGAGCAAGGTCAGGGGAGCTGTGCCCCGTCGCTGCTGCTTGGGTTTGGGGGTTGCTCTCTGCATTCGCTCAGGGGATCCCGTAGAAGAAGCAGGATTTCTTCGTAGGATCCCTGGGACATTTTACACGTGCAGCCTGAACTTCGGGGCGTTTCTTGATTTTTGCTGTCGTGGCCACCTCATCTATAAGGAGAAGCTTGCCCTGCAGCCCTCTAGCTGGAAACAGAGGCGGAGAACCACACACTCTTGAAGAGCTTGTCCTGACCCTCCCCCGGAGGCACCCCCACATCCTCTCTTTAATCTCAGGGCGTCTCTCCGAGGAGCGAGGAGCGTCCTTGGGGACAGGCCTGGTTCACTGGTATGGCTGTGCAGGGCTGGCCTGCCTCATTAGAAAACATGTTTTGGGGCCGAGACAATGAGGGATGGGAAAGGTAACAAAACCCTCTTGGGATTCCCAGATTGCTCAGGATGTTATAAACAGTAAGTGCCTCCTTTGATCTCGGAGGGTGGTGTGGGCCCAGCCAGCGAGGGGGTGGTGGTTCTTGAGAGAGGTGGAGCCAGACAGCCATAATGGCTTGTCCAAAGGCTGCTATGAATCCCAGTGGCAAAAAGCTCTGTACTTGCCACTGATTTCTGTTTTCTTTGCTGTGGTTGGCTTTATTAAAAGGGCATAAGGAAGCAGCCTAGACATTCAGTTCCAATCAGTTTTCTGAGCTAAGCCGGTTTGGGGGTGGGGTGCGGTGGGGTTGGTGATTTCAGAGAAAGGATGACTGGCTTTATGGCTTATTCACTTTCTTGGGGGAGGAGAGAGAGATCTATGGAATGTTACAGATCCTCAAAGGGATTCACGAGACACAAGCAGATGTTTCATCCTGTTTGGAGATCTGGCACCGATGAGGGGCTGCCGCCTTAAACGTGATTTTAAGAGGGTAGCTCTGACGGTCGCTGCATCGTAATGTAACCTTTTTCTGGACATGGTTCTGCGCTGGCCATTTGGTTTGTGAGCGAGATGATGGACGAGCTGTGTTTGGTTTCTGGAACGGAAATTGGGAAACGGGGGTGGGGGTTCTGTACTTGAGAAGGGGGAGCATGAAGGTTTAACCTGAGGATGGCCCTTTAACTTTCTATGAGGAAAAACCACCTAATCAGCGGTTGCAAATTATGTGAATTTGATGCAATAATCAAGCTTCTTGCTCCAGTGCATCATTTACCTTTTGATTTCAGAGAAGTTCAGCCCCGTGACTCTTTTCCTTATTTGAACTAGAGCGAGGCGCCGAGAGACTCGGGTCACACCCTAGCCGGGGAGTGCATCTATGTAAATAACAAGCTGCTAATTTCAAACAGACACAGCTACATTATTGGAGCTCGGTTAATTTGAGCTCCCTCACCAGCTTCTCCATCCTCAAGTGTGTTTTTCCGTATGTTTCAAAACTGAAAACTGCCTTCAGGGCTGTCCGGGCCTGGTTTGCTGGGAGCTTCGGACGCTGCGTGGCTCGGTCTACAGGGAAGGCTGACTGCCGGAACCCAGACCGAGGCTGGTGTAGACAACAGAAGCAAGCAGCATTGCTGTTTTAATCCTCCCCACACCCTGGCCACCCCCAGTTCCAGGGACCTGAATATTTCATTAGGGTGCAGGTGTAGAGTCTTGGTTGTGTATAGCGGTCCAAGCTGGGTTAACCTTGTTCTGTATCCGCCACGGCTGATTTACAAGGAAAGAGGAAAACCTTGAATTTAGTGAGGCGGCGCGTAGAATATATGGGTGAACATAGAAAAAATGGAGTTCGTGGAACTCCGTGATTGTACTCGGGGCTAGTTTTGAGGCATCTCGGAGCGGGCACCTGTCACATGAGTGGGTTGAGGTAGAAGGTAAAATGTTGGCCGACTGTTGGTTCCTAGAGGTGGTTTTGGAACCTACTGTACTTGACGCTCGTCCGGTATTCATTACAATTGCAGTTCCTAAACAAGATGAAACTGTGTATAGCTAATGACATAAAATGTTTCCTCCTTATCTAATCAGGAATCTTTCTCAGAGCAGCTAGATTAGATGTTATTCAGAATAGATAATATAAGAAATAATTACTAACCATGTTTCACTTGTGGAAATAACCATATGGTATGGCCTCGAACTTTGCATATATTGCGAATGAAAATAAAACCAATAAAGAGCGGTCTATAGTATTTTTAGCCAGTGTCACGCAAGAATATGATACTCTGTTATTTTAATCTGTGTATGAAATATGATCTGTTTGGAATACAGTAATTGTATGGTATTGGTGCATTTGCCCATTTTGTTTGTGGAGTTTTGTGAAATTGTAGTATTTTGATTTGGGGAGGGGAGGTAGTGTAGCATAATGAGTAACATTCACTCAAGAAATCTACATTTGATTGTATCAGGCAGCATTTGGGGCGCTGGATGCATGTCGTTAGCAGGCTGAAAACGCACCAGGAGCTTACAAAAGAATTTTGGGAAGAAAATAACTAAGATCTCTTCAAAAATTTGAGTTTGATTCCTGAACCTTACCAATCACGGAAGACCTGGGTATGTGCCACTCTATATTACATTGAGTTTTCATATCATCAGTATAACCAGCCGCTTCTTGTTATAGCGACATAAAGGGCATGCCAAGCTCGATTCCAGAACCCTGAGATCGTGACCTGGCTGAAGGCAGACGCTTAACCAACTGAGCCACCCAGGTGCCCCTACAGTTAATAGTTACTTGTTAGTTGTCCACCCTGTGTAGTGACAGCCGGACCATGCCCACGTTGAGTGTTCAGAATACTGGTTATAGAACACATTCTGTCAACGTGAAAGTGCACACTTACGTAAGGATTAAGTATTCCAGCAATGCAATTCACGTGAGGTTTGACCAGGAAATATTTAACAAGTTTGAAAATCCTTTTGGTTGGGTCATGAGACATTTGTTTTGTAGCTTTGTTTTTTCTGCTGTTTCAGTGTTCAAGTACTGGTGGCAGTAAAACCAGGCTTTCTGTTCAGGACCGAAGACTGAGTGCGTCTGGGGACTTAGCCGTTTCATAACTTGTCAGCAGAAGACACCTTTTCTTCAGCATCTCCTACAGTCGTAGATAGGAATAGTTAACAAAGATACAATAACCACAAAGACTTTGCTTTCAGGTAGGAAAAGTTGGTCAATAATAGAGCATGAGTTAGAATAGCATTCTAATTTTATCATGGGAAGGGTTCTCTACAATTGGAATTGGTGTCCAGGGATGGGTGGGAGGGCGAGAAATCTTCATAGGTCCTGATTGGCGGAAAGAAAAGCACGTAGATGTAATTTCACACATACTAAGAAGTATATGGAATAATGACTGCTCGTCGGACCTTAGTCGACGGACAGTAAGAAGAACAGAGGGAATGTGTCTGAGCAACCTGCGGCTCTCATTCTGTCCCTGGTTAAAGAACAGGGTGCCCACATCATTATAAGAGCATGACTGTCATCATTCTCTAGACTAATCTTGTATGGATTTGCAATGGGCTACAAAATGTTTTATCATTCAGAGTGTCTCTCCCTGTGCCCAAGACGGTCTGGACAGATGCCTGGCTGTGTGCTTTGACTGGCATTCTCCCTGAGTCCTTTCCCTTCCTGCAGGATGGGAGAACACTCAGTAATAGCACCTACCTCAGTGAGTGTGAACCACATGAGCAGTGCCTAGAATAGTGCTTGGCATATGTCGTAAGTGGCCAAGAACGGTTTCTGGGATTTGTCTAAACACAAACCCCCGGGCAGTATTTTCACCCAGCAGTCAGGGAGCATCTGCCTCAGGCCACTGGCTGAGAGTCAGACTCGCTCTTTCTCAGTCTTCTAGCTAAAAAAAGATAGCTCCTCCTGGGGTGATCCTTTGTACGAGGAATCTGTAACATTGCGCGTGTGGGGGTTGGCAGGGGAGATTTCAGGATAGAGGAGAGATGCTTTTTTAGCTGCTGCCAGATTAGGTCTTAAAGCTTCCCGCCACCCTGAATTCCAGAATATCAGACATAACCATAATATAAACATAACAGCATCCTCTTTAAACCAGAGAAAGAGAAAATTCCAAGCTGTTCTGAATTATCTGGTTCATTTGAGATTGGACTCTGTGCGATTCGGTCCCAGTGGTAAGGCTCATTCTAGAAACGCAGTTCTCCGTGGTGTGCTCGGGTAGCAGACTGGAGGTTACTTTTCTCTACAGCATAGTGATTGTAGGTTTCCCAGCAGAACCATTCTGGCTTTTTCCTGTCTGCTCCCGGAGAGCTGTGGTAAGGAACCTCTTAGATCTGTGTGGGTGGTGGGCTTTTGCCTGCTGGGCAAACAGGCACAGGCTGGTTTCCCAAATGCATTTCTCCTGAGTTCCTTGCTGCCTCCATGAAAGCATATCTGAATTGTGTGGGAGTAGCTACCTCTTGTGCTTTGCTTTTTCCTTTCTTACAATCAGAAGAATGGGCTGGGGGGTGGGGGTGCAGGTGCATGCAGGGAGTGACTCACCTTAGCTTAGCTTGGGCGAGATCCTATACTCCTGGGCCTGGGGGTGACTCTCGGCTACTTCTGAAGCGTAAAACTGGGGGAGGGTTCTCCAGCAAGCATCTTGCTATTTTCCCTTTTGTGCTTCTTCCTTGAGATTCCCGCCTTGTCCTGTACTTTAAGGCTCAAAGTTACTAAAGATGTGAAGGTAGCCACGGGCCATGTGAATATGCCTGGTCTCGGATGGTATGTGCTCTCTGTGGAAAATACACATGGCCTTTCTAGGTCTTCGTAATATGAAAATAGAGCTAAAGAAGTGGAGTTTTATATTGATTGCATGTTTAAATGATACTATTTTAGATATATTTGAGTTAAAATTGTTACCCGTTTTAGCAATTTTAATGGGGCTGTTTGATAATTTCAAATGGTTCTGTTTCTGTTGGACAGCACTGGTATGTTCTGTGCAAGAATTTGGGGGCACACCTGTGACCTTTCCCTAAGTAGTGGACTCGTATTGAGGTATAACTAGCATGCAGTAATATTCACCTATTTTAGGTAAACAGTTCTAGGAAGTGTGATAAATGCACATTGTCCTATAACCCATCACAGTCAAGTGCTCCTTTGTAGTGAACCCTCTCTATAACCACTGATCTTTCCAAGATTTTCTGACTTTTCTAGAATATCTTACGTAGAATCACACAGTATGTATCCTTTTGAGTATGGTTTCTTAATATATTTGAGATTCGTCCATGTTGTTGGTGTTAGAAGTGCATTTTTTTTCACTGCTGAGGGGTATTCTGTCATCTGGATGGACCCTAGTTGGTGTCTTGTCACTTCATCAGCTCACAGACGTGGGTGGTCGTTTCTAGTCTTTGGCAGTTACGGCCAGAGCTGCTGTATATAGGTTTTTGTGAGGTTATGGTATTCATCGCTAGGTATTCATTGCTTTTCCATGCTTACCTTTATAAGAAGATGCTAGTCTTTTCCAGAATGTACCCTTTTGCATTCCTCAAGCATTGTATGAGGGTTCAGTTTGCTCGTGAGGGTTCTTTTGCATTTGGTGGTGTCATTTTAAAAGGTATGTAGTAGAATCTCACTATGGTTTTAATTTGCATTTCCCTAGTGACTGATAGATGTCGAGCATATTTCCGTATGTTTATTTGCCCCTTTTAAAATTGGGTTGTTTTCGGGGTGCCTGGCTGGCTCAGTAGAGTATGTGACTCTTGATCTTGGGGTTGTAAGTTTGAGCCCCACGTTGGGTGTAGAGATAACTTAAAATTAAAATCATAAAAAAAAAAACAACTGAAAATAAAACCAAAAACCAAAAGGACACTCATTCAAGGAAAAAAAAAATCCTTTTGTAAACTTGGACTTGTATCTGCACTAAGAAATTTTGAATTGAGACCACTATTTGTGCACACACACGTAAAACTGAAACACGTTTCATGAAACTTTGCCTTATTAATAAATGATTTCTGTTTATCCATGACATACTCTGACCTGTTCAGTTTTGTTCTGTTTAATTTAAATGAAAAATGCTTGTCCGGAGACCTAGCATATTGATTTCCTTTGAGGGACGTTCACAGCTTGTCTTGGATTTATGGACGTGAATGTTTAAAGGTACTTTGTACTGGGCATCACTACATGGAGGCCCTTCCTCTTCATGGTGCTGTGCACCAGAGGGCGTTCTTTTTGCCAACTCTGGGTATTTAAATCTTGTGCCTCATTTTACTTCACAATTGAAAAGGAGTATAGAGGGTCCTTACTAGGCCTGGTGTCAAGGAAATTCTGCCTTTTCCCACAGAGATTACCTCCATCTCAGTGGTTCCTGGGAACCCTGGGGTGCTCAAGAGTCCGTTTTAGGGCATTTGCACATTAAGAAGTATTCCAGTTTTTACGGTCACTCTCCTGAATGTGCGGCAGGGCGTTCTAGATGCAGCGTGATGTGTGGCAGCACATCAGATGGAAGTCAGGTAGGAGAATCCAGCTGACTGACTGACACCAGACAGCAAGGAGGTTTGCAGAGGTAGGAAACATTGTCTCATTGTTCACTAATTTTTTTTTATTTTGGAAAATACAGTTTTCATAAGAATGTTATTTATGTTAACGTGTGGTGGTTATTTTCTAAATAATATATACTTTAAATTTTTCTCAGTTTTAATTTGAAATTTTTTATTTTTGTTTGTTTAAAAGATTATTTATTTGTCAGAGAGAGAGCACAGGCAGAGGGAGAAGCAGACTCCCTGCTGAGCAAGGAGCCCAATGCAGGACTTGATCACAGGACCCTGGGATCATGACCTGTGTCCCAAAACTTTTTTTTAAAGATTTTTTTTTTTTTTTTAATTTTTAAGTAATCTCTACACCCAGTGTGGGGCTCGAACTCACAACCCTGAGATCAAGAGTCACACACTCTACCTACTGAGCAAGCCAGGTGCCCCAATTTGAAACTTCTTAACTTAAAATTTTCCCTCCATGTCTCTCTCTGTTTATCAGTAATCTATATATCTGTATCCCACGTAAACAACAGCGCTTTTGGTCCTCAGTTTACTTTTTTTAGAGTTCAAGGAGATCCTGAGACCCAGCAGTGTGGTAATTGCTACTCCAGTTACATGTCATATGGCTTAAAACCTTTTCTTTCTGGAGGAGTAAACACCTTCCATCCTTTAAAAAACTTCTAATTGGGGCACCTGGGTGGCTCAGTCGGTTGAGCGTCTGACTCGGTTTTGGCTCAGGTGATGATCTCAGGGTCGTGAGATCGAGGCCCTCATGGGGCTCTGCGCTGGGCTTGGAGGCTGCTTGAGATTCTCTCTCCCTCTCCCTCTGCTCCTCCCCCTTCTCCCTCTCCAAAAATTAATCAATCAATTCATTAAAAAAATAAGAAAATTAAAAGTTTCTATTATAGGAAATTGCAAATATCTGCAAAAGTGGTGAAAATGGTAACAGTATGCCACCACATACTCCTCTCAGCCCAGCAGTATCGAGCTCTTGGTCAACTTGGTTTCACTTATGCTTCTGCTTCCACTTGGATATGTCGAACATGGTATCCTATACTTTGCAAACATTTCATTATTAATCTTTAAAAGATGAGGATACCAGTAATATATCTATAGGTTTTAATCCCAAGTAACTAGTCAGCATTCAGATGTCCTCTGCTGTCTGTTTCTCATCTTGTTTTTGAAGGTTGGTTTAAAATGAGGTCCATACATTGAGATTGGTTGATTAAAAACGTAAGTTTGTTACTAATCTAACACCCCCACCATGACCCGTGGTCCTGCCCTTTGTAATTTGGTTGAGGAAACAGGGTCGGCTGTCCCGAGGGGCACAAGTTTTGGGTGTGCAGGTGTGTGGGCTAATTTACCAGCAGCGTTTGGGGGTGGATCTGAAACGCTTGATTGTTGATAGGGTTTTGTTTTGAGGATATGCCATCTTTAGTGTTTTTCATAAAAGGAGGCCCTTCTGCCTGGCCTCCGCTGTATCCCTTGCTTGTTCTTCATAGTTCATTCCCTCACCTGCGTGTTTTTCAGGGGCACAAACTATGGTATGTGTAGTGTTCAGCTGATATCTGGAAACTTCCTCAAGATTCTTGACTCCTCGGGTGTGTGAGCGCCATTGCGCATGGGTAGGTGATGTGATCGAGAGTGTGGGAATGTGGAGTCCTAATGGCCACAGGCCGTAGAGTTAGCGAAACTGTTGGGTGAGATCTGACGGTGGGGTGTTAGGGAGGTGGGAATGTGAGTGGGGCTGAACTCCGCCGGTCCCCCTTCCATTCTGGATGCTGGTGGAGGGTGGTGCATGAGGTTGTTTGCGGGGTGGGGTCTGGCTGCGTGGGGCGAGGAAAGAGGACTAGGTGGGAGGGAGAAGATCAAACACTCGTGAAACCAGTGGAAAGATCTTGTGTGAACAGGCCCCCACAGGACTGGAGAACTTTGGTTCGTGGGCAGTTTTTGCAAAAATCAGATTAATGTACCTCTTTCATGTTCACATTTTCATCCTTCCAAGATTCAATGTCACTTCCTTTGATAAGCGCCCCCTCCATTCCCCCCAGGTTGGATGCATTCTCCACCTCTCTGTCGCTCTCTCATTACCTTGTTCCTATTTCTGTCACAACGCCAGTCACACAGGATGTGAATTGTTTGTTTTCAGAGGTGCCTTTCCCCTGGTGCTGCCCTTGGCCCCCTTTGATCCATCTTGTTAGCAGATTGCTGGTGAATATTTACCGCGTACCAGGCCTGGGGAGCTGTTCAGTAATGCAGGATGAATGAAAGAATCACCCCGAATGAGAGTTCACGTAGGGAAATACCAGGAGGTGAGGTGTAGGGGTCATCCTTCTGTAATGCCCCAGGGAGGGCTTTTCGGCGAGATGTGGGCCCTTTTGTAGGTCCTGACAGAAAGGTTGGAGCACGCTAACCTCACGACGGACGTTCTGAGGAAGCAAAATGTTCTGCTCAGGAAGCAGAGAACACTCCCACAGAGGCACCTGTGTGGAATTGAGAAGGCCTGTAGAACTCACCAGAAGCCGTCATCAGTGGTCATACCTCAGTAACCACTGTTTGTTGAGCACCTGCCATGTACCAGGCCCTCTGAGAGGGGCTTCACATGTATTATCTCCCGTTCAGCCCTGCCGGTTTCTGCCTCTCCTGCTCTGTTGTTTTCTGGCTGTAGGAACTGGGCAGGTTCCTTGAAGAAATGCCATAGACTGAGGATATTGGTAAAACGTGTTGTTACGGCCATTAGAAGGATTAAATGGTTGTACATGTGTAGTGTGCCTAGACCATAGCGAAACCGTACGGGACGCTTACTCCTGTCTCTACGGGAGAGGGATTAGCAGCATTAAGATGTTCATCCAGGGGCGTGCCCGGCTGGCTCAGCTGGTGGAGCATGCATGCGACTCTTGATCTCAGGGTCATAAGTTCGAGCCCCACATTGGGTGTAGAGATTACTTAAAAATCTTAAAAAAAAAAAGTTCATCCAAGTCGTCCAATGTCATATTAACTATTAATTGCTAAAACCAAGCCTGGAGTCTGTCTTAGTCTTACTCCAAACTTCAGAACACATACAGTGATAATGAGACTGTGTTTGCCCCTGTGACCTCAAACCAAGAGATTCTAGTTGTCCAAAAACCCCTCCCCCCATTTAAAACGGGTAGTGACTTCATTTAGAGCACTGCAGCATGTGTGTGTGTGTTTTTAAAGATTTTATTTATTTATTCATAAGAGACAGAGACAGAGAGAGAGGCAGAGGGAGAAGCAGGCCCCCCGCTGAGCAGGGAGCCCGATGCGGGGCTCGATCCCAGGACCCTGGGATCATGACCTGAGCCGAAGGCAGACGCTGAACCATCTGAGCCACCCGGGCGCCCAGCATGTGTTTTATAGGATGTGGACTGTTGCTGCTGTAGGAAGGTTGCTTGTTATCACCATCTGTAGCTCTAGAGGCCCACACCATGGAAGGATGGGCTGGGGACACCCCCCTTGTTCCCATAGCTGCCGCACAGTGGCCATCAGTGAAAGCCAGAGAAGTGACTGGTAGGCCTTCAGATATAATGCCCTTAAAATAGGCTTTTTGCTAGGTTCTCATGTTTCCCTTGGAACCAGGAGAGTGTCTGTACCCCCATTGTAAATCCATTATGTCAAGGAAGCCGACTAGGTCAGAAGAAGAATTCAGGAACCCAGAGAAACAATCTGGGTATTGGTGCTTATATTTAATGAGGTAGGAAAAAAAAATGTCCGTTTAATATGTTTGCATTGTTTTGGTATTCCCTTAGCCCTGTGTTTCCCTCCTTAGCCATCGTCACCATCGTCATCATCATTCATCCCAACTCTTGGGATCCTGGCCTGGGCTTGTGCTCTGTGGTTGTGATTAGTCCTGTGAGGGGCGGAGGGTGGAGTCAAAGAGGGTGAGCTGGAGGGATGGGCCTGGGGAATTCAGGTCCATGGTCCACAGGTAGGGAGCGTAGGGCAAGGTGACAACCTCCCAGGATCTAACAGATATTTGAGCGTGATTGTGGTGATCATGGGAATGGTTCTGCCTCTTCACTCATGGCAGGCTCCCTATAAACCAGGGTGTGTGTGTGTGTGTGTGTGTGTGTAGGCGGGACATAACACGATGGCCTCTTTCACTGCTCCCACCCCCATTTGAGGGTGCACAGATTAGTTAGCATTTCCCCTGCATGAGCAGGAATGTCCATCTTTAATATGCAGGTCAAATTGCTCCCACTCTGTCCAGCTTGTGAAGGTCAGGCAGCCATTTGGATTCTGTCGTTTCAGGCTGCCCAAATTGTCGTGCAGTGTTAGCATAGTTACCGGGCTTTGTCTTAAGATGCCGTTTTCTTTTGCCCACACAGGGAAATACCTTTATCCTTCTTGGGGGAGGTCAACAAAGAACATGAGTCCCATGCTAGGTTGCAAATGTTGTTTATTTTTCTGGAAAAAATTTGTCGTAGAATGTTGGTGGAGGTTTGTGCTGTTCCATAGTCCTGTGATTGGAAAAACTTACCTTGTATAATTGTTTTATGTACAGCTCAGCACTGATCCATGAGATATGCGTAAAGCAGCATCCCGCTTTCACTTATTTTTACTGAGTTTTTGGGGTTTTACTGTAATTAAACTTGGCATTCATTTAAGGAATGAGCTGTGATTTCTTTGGTCACGACCTAGGGAAAATGACATGTGTGTACTCTGGGAGTGAATTCTGGTGAGAACCTTTTGTATTCTCCCCCCTAAGTGCCCCCCCCTTTTTTATTTCACAAGTCAGGCTGTAACTTTAAAAGAACTGTAGGAGCTGTTCCCCAGGTTATTCACAAAATGAGTCTTTGTCTGCTTTTTCATTCACCATCTGGTTACAAAGCTAAATTGGAATCGTGCTTGTTTTAATTATTTTCTACTTGTGTGGCCAGGAGGTTATTTGGTCTGGTGAGGTTACGCTATAAGCGCGCATTCTCACTAATAGCACGCCGTCCACATCCTGCGCCAGCACCGGAATGGTTAAGCCGATCCACTTGTGTGGCCAGCGCCTGATACAACACAGTGGTCACGACTTAAAATTACCGGAGGAAATGTGGTGTCAGTGTGTGGGTTCCCCCCACCCCCCCTTTTTAAATCTCCAGTAATGTTAATTAAGTGCATTTTTCTTCCAACAGAAATATGATTATAAATGCCTTAGGTTGACAGTCTTAGATCATCACATTGTGTTATGAAAGGGACAATGTGGATTTCAAAAATCGGTAAAATATTCAAAACACTTAACATTTTGAACGCTCTCCACGGCATGAATAATGGAAATAGCGTAGTCAGAAACTTCTCTGTTCAGTCATGATTTTTAGTGAATCAGCCAAAAGATGCGAGCCTTGCAAAGAGGTATTGTTTAATACTAGGAAAGTGACATCAAAAGATTTCTTTTAAAAAAAAAAAAAAAATTTTTTTTTTTTTTTTTAAAGTCCTCTGTTCTCCACTTTCCTGCTTGGGATGACTGAACGCTCCAGGACAGTTGTTTGTAGAAGGGGACTTGATTCAAGTTCTGTGAAATATTGTTTGGTTGGTAATTAAGTAATGAGGGCTTACATAGTCATTACAGTAAGCAATGAAATGTACATATTCATTGTCTTGTGAAATCGGCATGCTCTCCACCCGGCCACTCCCCATTTAAAAAGCAAAACAACAACAACAACAAAAAACGGGTGGGCTAATATTTGGGAAAGGAAAACAGGATGTCCCCACCCTCACCCCAGAGGACTTGACTTAAAGCTGTCCATTTGAGCAAGACTTTATGAAAGATCCCAGAGATTTGGGAATACTTGCTAAGGTAATCCATTACAAATGTATGCTCTGGCCTAGGATCATGACCAAAAAATTTGGAAAGGCTGGTAAAAAGTACTGCCAAATGAAAACCCGGTAGCTCTGACTTAGGAATACATCAGCATGTAGTGGGAGGAAGAAGGTGGGAGGATTAAAACGGGCTGGGGAAAAATGCCTACGAAGAATGATGAGCAATATTCATGTAGAAATGACTTCATCAATAATATACTGATCTTTTACGGCAGGGGGGGGTCAAATGGTTCTTTTCAGAAAAACAAATTAGCAATTTGCCGCATGAATTTAATTTTTAAGATCTATCTGAAGAGTCATTGGCGCTCAGACAGGCCTCACGGTTCTTTTGTTAATGAACTAAAATACCTTGTGGGGTGGTGTTGACATAAAAGACTCCCAGAGTTAAAACCGAAGATTTTATTTTCATTTCATTAAACCGGCAGGTGTTTTAAGGTAGCCCCGTGTAGAAACAGTTTTCTTAGGTGGAAGGAGCAAAATTTAAAATCCTTCTTCCAGTTGCTTATCACTTGCCTGGACTTCTGAAGGACTGTGACAGTGGCCAAAGTCTGGAGAGACCAAGGTGTTCAGAAAAAGGATTTGGCCTGCAGCTCCGATGGGTGCTCCTTCGTCGTCTTCCAGTCTGTTAGGCCCTCTACGTTGTAGCCAGACCAGAGGGATTCAGTTGTTGGCACTTTGCCAGGATGGGATGCAGACAATTCTTTGAGCCAATTTCCCCTGAAAGACAAACCAACCCAAATTGGGGAAATAGATACACATTCTTGTCTTTTTACACACACACACACACACACACACACACACACACACACACACATTTTGTTTCTTAAGCTTCTTCCCACTCTTTTTAAAAATAGCTTTATTGAGATGTAATCCATATACCATAAAATGCATCCTTACAAAGTATACAATTCAGTGGTTTTTAGCATACTCAACAGAGTTGTGCAAACCCTCACCACTAACTGATTTCAGAACGTATTCATCACTCCTAAACAAGAACCCCATACCCATTAGCAGTCACTGCCTATGCCCTCCCTCCCAGCCCTGGCAATCTCTAATGTCCTTTCTGTTGGCTGTGGATTTGCCTTTCTAGACATTTCATAAAAATGGAATCATAAAATATGTGGTCCTTCTGTCTGGCCTTTTTCACCTATTATAATGCGTTCAAGGTTCATCCGTATTGTACCATGAATCAGTACTTTATTCCTTATGCCCCGTTTACATTTTAAAAAATTTCAATAAAACGTACACAGCAAAATTCCCCATTCTAACCAATTTTAGGAATGCAGTTCAGTGGCATGGACTATATTCACAATGTTGCGAACCACCACATCTATCAATTTTCAAGAATTCATTCATTCTTTTTTTTTTTTTAAAGATCATTTAAGAGAGAACGAGTTGGGGGGAGGGGCAGAGGGAAAGGGAGAAGCAGACTCTCTGCTGAGCAGGGAGCCTGACATGGGGTTCCATCCCAGGAACCCAGGATCATGACCTGAGCCTAATGCAGATGCTTAAGCGGCTGAGCCACCCAAGTGCCCCAAGAATTCATTTAGTCATATTGCCAATAATATTCCATTGTGTGGATATACCACTTAAACATTTAAATATTTAAAATAAACATTTTATTTATTCAGTAAATAAACATTTATTTATTCATCAGTTGATGAACACTTGTTTTTGTTTTCATTTGTTGGTTATTATAAATAATGCTGCGATGCACATCTGTGTCCAAGGTTTTGTCTGGACATAGGTTTTTAATTTTCTTGGGTGTATACCTAGGAGTGGAATTGATTGGTCATATAGTAACTACATAGGTCTCTTACATGTCTGTTCACATCCTTTGCCCATTTGTAAAGTGGGTTATTTGGCTTTTTTTTTCTTTTAAGATTTATTTGTTTATTTTAGAGAGAGTGCGGGCAAGTGGAGGGGAGGGGCAGAGGGAGAGAGAGAGAATCTCAAGGCGACTTCCCACTGAGCACAGAGCTGGACACGGGGCTCCATCCCAGGACCCTGAGATCATGACCCAAGCTGAAATCAAGACTCAAGACTCCTAACCAACTGAGCCACCAAGGTGTCTTGGGTTGTTTGCCTTTTTATTGTTGAGCTGTAAGTGCTCTTTATATAGCCTGGAAACAGGTCACTAATATGATACATATTTTGCAAATAATTTCTTACCTATTGTCATAGAAATAAGGGTTATGTTGGTTGCCCCCCCCCCCTCCCTTTTCCCCTCAAATCCATCTGAATGAGTTTTGGAATTGGCAGAAAGGGTTATAGCTAGTTAAGCATCCAAATTTGTTCAGGAACGTGTAGGTGAAGGAGGAAGGAAATGGAGGTTGAATTATGTGAGATCCATGGTTGGTGCCATAACATATGAATGATCAGGGATTCTGGGTCAACGGAGGTACACCACCGAGGTGGTAATGCAGAGTTCAGACAAGTACCTAAGGAATCCGTCATCATGCAGGGCGTTCTGGAGAAGAGAGGAGGGTTGTTTTTGTTTGTTTTTAAAGTCTGTGGTTATTGGTATGGACGAACGGACAAAGGCCATTAAGTGGGCAAACCTTTAAAATAAAACGTCTTAAAGTCAGAGTTGGCAGCCCCAGTGGAAGGCCGGCTTGGTACACGCAGAAGTGTTCCTCAGAGCATGTGTAAGTCCGTATGGATGTGCAAACAGCAATTGATCTGACAGCGTGAAGACGCGGCAGCCTTCTCTAATTAAAGCCTCTTGATGACATTAAACTGTGTTGCTTAATTACAATAAATCATACATTAACAGATCATGTCTCCGAAGAGTCATTGTCAGAGTGCTGCATAACGGAACAAAATTTGACCTTGTAATCGTGGGGGTTCCAAGAGGAATGGGAGCCCCACTTGAGTTACTTTGGAATAACTCCGATCTTAGAGAATGTGTCCTGATAATTCTGTTTACATGAAGATGTGTTTTGTATGGACACGTTCTTTAAACGTGAGGCCGTCGTACATACATTGAAGGGACTAGAGTGTTCGTTCGCTGTTTATTTTCACAGCCCTTGGTTCTCCGACCCCCTCTTAATTGTTCAAGCTGGTCTGGGCTTGACTTCACTTCTCTGGCGGTTTTGCACTCCTTGGGCAGAGCCCTTACCCCGTGTCCCCTCTGCCAGTCGGCGTCCGGAGCCTGCTGACTACCAGATGGGTCACACAGGTACTGGGTTCTTGTTAACAAAGAGCACTTGGAAGACATTGCATCATGTTCCCGACGTCCCTCTCTTAGATTCTTAATACTGTAATATGTGAGATAGTGTATAACCATAAAAACAGAAGGTCTTTTTGAAACTCTTCATGAAGTAATAATAAAATACGGGCTGATGTGGGATTGGGGAAATTCTAGTTCCTGTTCAAAACGGACTCCTACCGCCAGCTAAAGAACAGGAATATGATAGCATATGACGCTACCCCTACGCTCAGGAATGTTGCAGTTGATTTTCATTGGCTTAATTTTCCAAAATTAATGGTATTAAAACCAGTGGGGTCTATTTAATTTCTTCTTGATGCACACTGTGGAACACTGAGCAGCCTTTCTTCGCCTCTAGATTTTATAAATGGCCCTTGAAAGTCAGTACATCTTAGCTCCGTAGAACTGGATGGGGCCCCGGAGATTACTCTGTCCACAGCCCTCGTTTTGTACCGAGCAACGTTAGAGACGTCAGGGTCACCTCGCTTAGGGCAGAGGTCTGACCCAGATGTCCAGGGGCAGGGCGTTTTCTGTAACTCCGTGTTTGGCTCCTTCTCCCCCCCATCCACCCCCCACGTCACACGTTCTCTCCCCTTTCTTTGGATCCTGGACGCCATTATTCTCTTCCTGTTTCTGACCGTTCTCTAGTTTCTGTTCCTCTTTTGCTGCATGTCCCTAGATGTTGAGGTGCCCACTGTCCATGCTGGAGTGTGCAGAAGAGCCCCCGATTCCCTATCCCTTTCCCCCCAGCCCTTCCTGTATGACTGCTCACTGTTCCTCTTGACCAGCAGTTACAATGGGCTATGGGAGATGTGGCTGTGCAGAGCCCGGCCCCTTCATCCTCCCGGAGGAGGAGACTGTTCCGTGAACACTGTGGTTGGGGTGGTGGGGCTTCTATGGCTGAAACTCTGACAGTTTGGTGGGGGTGGTGGGGGGGGGCAGTGCAGTGAGTAGCTTGCCTCTGGGAGGAAAGGAAAAGTATATCAAGTCTAACTTCTTCACTTGCGTGTTTTATGACACTATTTCTAAAATTTCAGCGTGTTGTTAAAAATAGGAATCCAAGGATTAAATATTTTGGCTTGTCAAATTTTGGAATGAACTACTTTTTGTCAACCTCAAAAATGAATAATAGCTAACATTTAGTATACATTTTAAGCATACATTTCAAGTAACATTTGTAAATTCCTGTGTATAATGGTAGATACTAAGACTTTTGTAAGGAAACCATTTTGCTTGGGAAAAGAATGTTGAACTAATTCCCAAATGTTGAAAACGGCTCTCTGGAGTTTGTTAAAAACACACCCCCTTCAGCGTTCTGTTCCAGCATTGGCTCACGAGTGAAATACAGGGTAATGGTTGTTGTTTAATTAAAGAGTAAGAATTTTTAAGCGTGTTACCGCATTTTAACGCATAAGCAGGGTTATGATTTTAACATGCTGTCCGGGTTAATTGTGATCCCGTCAGGATTGGGAACGAGAGCTGGACTTTGAGCAAATTTCTTTTGCCAGGCAAAGGTTAACTTATTTTCAGTATTGACAGTGGTTCAGCAGGTCACGCATACAAATCCGTTTCTGTGACTTTTGGTCACCCCTCTTCTAGGTGTTCCAGATCGTAGGGTTATCTCCATGAATGCAGATGCTGTGCTCAGATGTCTCTGGAGTGCCTGGCGTGCCCTTTCCTCTCCGTGTGTGCCTTCTGCTCGCTTCTTCTCAGACGGAGGAAGCTGATGCCCAGTGCGGTCACAGAGCACGAAGCCTCAAGGACTGGTGTTTGAGCCTAATTCCGATTCTGTGGCTTACATAACACAAAGGGTGCCTTTAATAACTTTGCTTTTCATTACCTGGGCATGCAGTTGACCCGCTACACGGGCGTAGTGATGAGTATGCAGTCTGGTGCTAGTTTTGATTTCCTTGCAGTGGGTGTGCCGAAACCCCGAACCCCCAGACTGTAAAGTCTACTCCCCATCTTGCTTTGAATCGTCTTTTTAGTGGATGAATTTTGGAAGAGTTATTGAATCGACACTTTGGAAACATCTGATTTGTCTCAGGCAGACTTCATTCCTGTGACTTGGTGGTGTTCTTTATGTTTATTACAATTACAGCTGTGACGGGGAAGGTAGATTTATGGTGTAGATGTCACAATCTTTTTTTTTTTTTTTAAAGATTTTATTTATTTATTTGACAGAGAGAGACACAGTGAGAGAGGGAACACAAGCAGGGGGAGTGGGAAAGGGAGAAGCAGGCTTCCCGCGGAGCAGGGAGCCTGAAGTGGGGCTCGATCCCAGGACCCTGGGATCATGACCTGAGCCGAAGGCAGACGCTTAACGACTGAGCCACCCAGGCGCCCTGTAGATGTCACAATCTTTAATTCTAGTCCTTCGTAGTTCTTCCAAGTCAGAAATGTGTCTTGATTCCTCTTCAGTGGGGAAAATGTGAGATAGTTTTAGACAACACTCTCAGATCTCAGATGATCTTGTGACCTGTCTAGTCCTGAAGTCACCTGTGGGATATTTCTCTTTCTTTTTAAGATATATTTTTTATTTATTTGAGAGAGCAGGAGGAGGGGCAGAGGGAGAGCGAGAGAATCCCCAAGTAGACTCCCGCGCTGAGTGTGGAGACTGACATGGGGCTCAATCCTAGTACCCTGAGATCATGACCCGAGCCGAAATCAAATTAGGCGCTTAACTGGGTGAGTCACCCCGGTGCCCCTACCTGTGGGATATTAACGGAATTTTGCTTCCAAGCTGTGTGTTGGGACCTGTCACTCCATGATAATGTAAACTTTGTCAAGGTCTTGGCCACCTTGAGGTAGGAGGCAGGCTTGCAGCACTAATGAACGTCATTTAAACCCAATGACCTTTATCTCTTTTTTTTTTGCTTTTTTAATTTTTAAAAAAGATTTTATTTATTCATTTGACAGAGAGCGCACAAGCCTGGGGAGTGGCAGGCAGAAGGAGAATCGAGCTCCCCACTGAGCAGGGAACCTGATGTGGAGCTCAATCCCAGGACCCTGGGATCATGACCTGAGCCGAAGGCAGGCGCTTAACCCACTCAGCCACCCAGGCGCCCCAACCTTTATCTCTTTAAAAAAAAAAAAAAGAAAAGAGACTGTTTTCAAAAGGAAATATTTTCTTTTATACCTACGCTATCCTTCCTGCCCATGTCATGTTAGAAAAAGTGTTATTTTCACTGTTATGTAAAAGTCCTTGATGATATTTCTTCTGTGGTGTTTTGAGATGTCTCTTTGTTAATGGAAAAGTATAAAATACTCAGGCAGAACTCGTACCTTCTCCCTGGCCCATTCTCTTTTGTTGTATATACTTCACGTTTACACGAATGATCCTCCTCCCTCCACCCCACATTTTTTCCCACTCTGCCACATTTTGAGTGGAAAATCAAAAAAATTATTATTAAAGGGAGTTATGATTTTTTTTTTCCTTTGAAACGGCAGATGTAAGATCTACAAAGGCTTCCTTAAGCACGTGGGCTTTTAGTTTCTCTACAACAAATAGGGAAGTGGTCAAGTCCGGGCCAGGCCCCAGCCTCAGACCTTACATCGGCCTTTGCCTCGTCCCCACGGGCCTGCCTGCCACAGGGAAGGTGCTCGGCAAACAAGACCTACCACACTCCATTGGCTGGACCTTCTATTTTGTCATCAGAGTTTATATTTACATATAAAATTTCTTCTTTGGGTAAGAATGTACTCTAGGAATTGCTGAAGGGAGGCCCATTAATTTTGCCATTGATAGCTGGATTAGCCATTATCCTGTAGTAAGTGGAGATGAGAAATCATTGATGAAAGGCTGATTTGGGAGTGGTGCCCAGGCTCCTAATAAATAGTACCTTCATTGATGGATACTCCGTAAATGTTGTAGCAAATGAAAGTACGTAATTACATTATCAGGAGGGTGGGCAGTACTGAGAATGTCAAAACTGTTAAGAACTACTGAGAGAGTAAGAATATAATTTGGTACAGTTTGCTACTCAATTTTGTGTTTATTTAAAGTAGCCTTTTATAGTCCATGAGTAATTTGTTTTAATCTTAGAACATTTAGAAACTGAATGCTTAAAAAAAAAGGAAAAAAAACCAGCGACATTTGTGCCACTCTGATAATTATTAACATTCTGTTTATCAGTTTTCCTCTCTTTCTCATCTGGTAGGCTGAAACGTGAAGAAACAAAACAGAAACAGTTCCCAAAGCACATTGCACATGCTACTTCTCTTCTTTCAAGTCTTGTCTTAAAATCATTTTTTTGCATCTTACTTTGTAATGGGCTGTCTAGTGTTTCACAGTGCAGTGACTTGAATCACTGCAAGCTCTCTCCCCCGGGCACTGTGCAGTGTGATACTCACCCCCTTTCCTCGGGCCTTTTGAATCTCTGGAACAGCCTCAGAGGACAGGTATGGGTGTGGGAACCTGGGGCAAAGCAGATACACACCCGGGGTGGTCTGACTCCTAGATCTACGGCTAGCCGCCCATCCACTGTGCCATGCTGCGTGCTAGAATTTATTAACACCTGGCTTTCTGGTAAAATACTGAATGTCCTCAAAGTTTAGTGCATTTTCATAATTACCACCTTAGGATTAAAAAAAAGGGAATTACTTGGTCCACATACACGTTTTTTTTTTCTTTAAAGTCTTGGGGCGCCTGGGTGGCTCAGTTGGTTAAGCGTTCCAACTCTTGCTTTCGGCTCAGGTTGTGATCTCAGGGTCCTGGGATCGAGCTCCACGGCGGGCTCTGTGCTCGGTCGGGAGTCTGCTCAAGATTCTCTCTCTCCCACCCCTCCCCCCTCGCTCGCGTGCACATGGGCTCTCTCGTTCTCTCCCCCTAAGTAAATGAATAAAATCTTTAAAAAAAGGTCTTGGGCGGTCTTACGTTTTATATAACTTAAAATTCATGGAGACATTCTGTGAGGTTTCCTACTTTCTTTAAATTAATAGAAAAAGGAGATGGTTTTTATTGCCAACGTGTTTTTCATAGGATTTTTCAGATAACCCTCTCTTACTTCAAAAGGAACATTGTGACCTTTCTTCACCCCGATATTTAATTTGTATCCTTGTTTATTTTTACTTAGTCATTTAGTACTAGTACTAAATTATTCAGCCATTATTTAGATGCTTTGATTTTACGGTTTATTTATGTCCACACTCAAAGGTAGGTACCCTAAGTCCTAGGCAGGTAAAATAATGAGGATCCTTGTATGAAAAGCTGCTTTACTTACGCAGTCCTAATTCAGGATTTAAAAAAACACTGTTACGAATGCCTAAATTGTTTTTGTGATTTCTGGGATTTTTCCACTTCAAAGGAAGGGAGTCATTAAGTTCTCAAATGTAACCAAATTGGTCTTATAATTTTGGTGGGCATCACTATTGCTGGTGGAAGTCAAAGATGGTGAATATCGTATTTAAAAACTCCCCCAAAGTTGGATTGAGGTTACGTTAAAGAATTGGATGCGTACTGAGAGTATGATCACCTCTTGGTGTAAAATTAGGCTATTGTACATCAAAGAGGCCTGTGTAAGTATGGTTCCATCAGTGTCTTTGGAGCGGGGGAAGGGCGGCTCGACATCCTGTCACTTTGCCCTCCAACAGTTAGCAGATGTTCTGTGAGTTAATGTTGCCCTTCAGTTATCTTTGACAGAAGCAGGGTCTGGTTAAGATCAGATTGTTTAGACTAATGCACGTTGATCTTGGCATAGTAAGCAGAAGCCTCTAAGCCTACTAGACAAGAGCCGGCGGTGGGTTGTTAAATTAAAAAACAAAGCAATTAATAATTGGAGAATGGCTTTAGTGTCCTTGAGTCATTTATAGTCATTCATTCTGATGAATGCTGCTTTTAGGTTTACCTGGGCGGACCTTTTAAATAGCTTTAGAGTATTAAGCTACATGCTGCTGACCTTGCTGATCTGGGCATCAGCCTCGGTGCAGGCTGTCCTTTCAGACCTGCAGGGAGAGAGAGATCACTGGGACAGCTAGCCATTTGGTTGTTTTTGCCGCTGTGCGCCGCCTCACTATTTGCACCTGCCCTGGAGCTTCAGTTTTATTTAATGCTTACTTAATGTTAACTTGATGCATATGTATTACAGAGTCAAATGCAATGTCTGCTTGAGTTTTAGGGGAAGTATATGATAATTCTATCACACTTGGGAGTAGGTGGTGATTTTATAGCTTCCATTGGTGGCTGTTAAATTCACTTTCATGGTTGACTATAAAGTAGTGGTCAACCCTAAAGCAGTTTTGGAAAGTAGATGAAAGAGGGAGATGTTCACTGATTCTGTGTTGTGTGTGTGTGTGTGTGTGTGTGTGTGTGTGTGTGTGTGTGTTTTAGCTTGGGTATATAACTTCCTGGCATTCTCTCATGTTTCATGTGACTTAGGATTGAACACACTGGCTTGTAACTGGTGTCCTTCGTTCTGTTGGTGTTGGGAGCAACCATGGAGAATGCGTAGCTCCAGCTGACCGAGCTGTTGTCATGAAAAATAGAACTTTTTGAAAGATGTTTTTGGAAAGAAGGTTCACAAGAAAATCTGATGTGCTCTCTGGTGTTCTCTTAAACAGCTTTATTGAGATATAAGTTACCTACCCTACAACCCACCCATTTAAAGAGTATAATTAGGTGGTTTTTAGTGAACTCTCAAGGTTGTAGAATGACTATCGTAATGTAATTTCAGAATCTTCCAGCCTACGGTTTCTCTGATTTTAGAAGTAAAATACCTGTTTCTTTCCATGAGTTTAAGTCATTCAGCATTGGAGTTATTTTGATAGGTTCTATCCTACCTAGTTATGAGGCTTTTTATATTACTTTATACATATTCTGCAGAAAATTTTTAATCCCAGCGTATCTGCCTTTTCCCCGGTCTCAAGTTTTCTGTTAACAGTCACCTATTCATGAGCTAAAATAGTTTCAATTCCCTAACTGTTGTAATGCTCAGGACATCCATAGATACATAATTTTATTAATAACTTAAGCTGTGAAAATGCTACTGATAACACCAGACATTTCTGAGGACTTGGATTATTTACTATTTTAGATGATCATTTTTAAGAAATTTTGGATTATCCTTTTAAACAAGGGCAGTTGAAGATCTTTTTTTATTTTGTTAAAGCCTAATTTAATTAGAAAAGTAAATTTGCTGCTGTTGTATAATCGTAAAATGTACAGCAAAAGTGATTCTGTGTCACTACTGTTTGTAATTTGTTTTTGTTTTTTTTTTCCAAGAGGGGCTAGAGTAGATTCAGGAATGCAGTGTGGTTTAATAGCCTCAACCAGGGATGTCCATCTGAATCCCTTGTGGAACCATAAAATTTCACCACTGTGAGTTTCTCCTCCCAGCAACTGGTTTGGAATAACTGGGGTGGAGGCCTGCTCTCATGGTTGGAGCTGCACCCCAGTTTGAGAACCATTATAAATTGGTTTGTCTTTGGACTGAAATTCTGAAGGTCAAGGTTATCAATTTATCTTGGTCTAGTTGTTGTATTCCTGTCTTTTGCCTGTGTAATGGAGAAAGAGCTTTTGATACGAATTTTAGTGTATGGGAAAGTAGTTCAAGTCCTGGGGGGGGGGGGGGGGAATATGATTCAACCAGAATTGCATTTATAATTAAATGTAGCTGACAGTTTATCGTGCTTTTGGGAATGAAATAAAACCCATCTGTGCTTTATATAAATCTTTTTTGCTTTTATAATCTTACCCTTAAAATAAAAATTTTGACTTGATTTTACTCCCTTTAGATGGAAACGTTGTGAAGAGGATTTCCACTTACTTATGTTTTCTTAGGGTAGCATGGGCAGGGTTCTGGTTTAATATAGCCCCTGGCTTGCTTTGTTCTGTTTGGGGTCACGGAACTTTGGGAAGACCTGCAGGCTGAGCTGCGGCGCACTTTGGGAGGTTAATTTGGAAGGGAACTGCCTGGGGTTGAGCCTCTCTGCTGTTGACTAAACTGTGCAGTGTGGGTTGAGTTAGCCTTTCCTTCAGGGGGTTGTTTTGTTCTTTTCTTTTTTTATAAATTAAAGATTTATTTATTTATTTGAAACAGAGAGAGTGAGAGGGAGGGGTCAGAGGGAGAGAATCTCAAGCAGACTCCGTGCTGAGTGGGTTGCCCGCCGCGGGGCTCGATCTCATGACCCACGAGATCGTGACCCAAGCTGAAACCAAGAGTCGGAGGCTTCATCGACTGAGCCACCCAGGCGTGTGCCCCTCATGGGGTGGTTCTGAGACTGAGTTGTGGTGATACATGTGCATCGTATTCAGTAAATGTTTGTTGTCTTTGTTTTTGTTGTTCAGCTGTTTGTGTTTGAAATAATGAATTTTTTATTAAATGAATTTCTTGTCTGGTAATACTCCATTCTGCGTTTTGTTGTCATGTAGCCTGGAAGCTTTGAAGAGGTTCAGACTCTTTTCCATCCTGTTTTGAAGCAGCTATTTGGTGAATGTGACTTTTGGTGGCTTAAAGGACTTTAAATGTGCTTTCCAAAGACCCTGGCTCACATTAATGTATTCATTTATTCACTAGGAAGAGTAATTCATTTTTTATTACAGTAGCTTACAGCAGGTGTTAGAAACTCCTGTTGTTAACACTAATGGCAGTCAACATTTAACTTTTTTTCTTCACTGTCTGCTGTCTTGTGGTTTTCCACCATTTATTCTTAATTGTCATGTATAGTGGAAGTAATTAAATCCATGAGTCTCCTCCTCTTGTTATAAATGTTTGCACCCCTTTTAAGTTTTCTTGGCTTTCCCAGATTCTGGATTCAATTAACATGCTGATGGTTCTCTGGTTTGCAGGGCAGATTAGTCAGCTTTGGTGTGGCTTTTTTCCTCCTTCCTTCCTGCTTTTCTGCATGTAGCTGATGCACCTGTGTATATAACCAAGCAAAAAATTTCTCTTCCTTTCTCTGGGAAGAGGGTATGTGGAGCCACCGTTTAAAGAAACTTGGATTGCTTGGTTTCATTTGTCCTGAATGTGTCCAGTGGACGCAAGTATTTGGATGCTAGGAATTCCAAATAAATTTTGAATACAGTGGTCAAAGTTAGGGCGTTGAACTATTTTGTATCAGGAAACAACCAGGCGCGGAGTGTTTCCCAAAGCACTGTTTGACTCTCCTCACCTGAGCCATTAGGTGATTAATCTGAGTGAGTACAGGGGGGACATGTTATGCAGCTAAACTTCTGTAGCTACTATATTTAAGGATTTGGGGCTGAGAATTTTGCTATAAATTATGTGTAGAATGAGAATGTGGGGAAAGAAGAATCTAGGGCAAATAAGTCATCTTCAATCTTTTCAGGATAGAAAGGGAATATGTTGATATAACGCAAGTTTTTTAAAAAAATTTTTATTTTTTAAAGATCTTATTTATTTATTTGAGAGAGAGAGAGAATGAGCAAGAGAGAGCGTGCACGAGCAGGGTTAAGGGGCAGAGGAAGGGGGAGAAGCAGGCCCCCACCTGAGTAGGGAGCCCGATGCAGGGCTCCATCCTAGGACCCTGGGATCATGACCTGAGCTGAAGGTAGATGCTTAACCCACTGAGCCACTCAGGGGCCCTTATAATGCAAAGTTTTTAATGAAAATCTGGGAGGGGTGTGTGGAAAGGGAGAAGGGCGTGTGCTTGCTCACAAGAGAAATGGTGGTTTTATTTTAAGTTAGCAAGCATTCTTCTAAGTAGTTTCACCTTCTGAGCCTTCAGAATCCATTTTGCCTTCCCTGATCACTCACGTGGCTGGTGAGCATTTATGAGAAATGGTTCAGTTCCCGTTATGTGTTGTAGATCCCCGGGCATATTGCATAATGTTTTATGTTTGAAGATGTGGATGAAAATGAGACGAAGAATGGGATGTTTGTCACCAATTACACTCACTGACTTCGTAAAAAATATAATTCTCTTTGGGGCTGAACAATTTACACTGTGTATGTTGGTGGTAGTGGCTTGAAATCCACTTTATAGGACAAGGAGATTTCATTATTTCTCTCAAGTATGCTGTTTTCTCTGAATCTTCATTATAGCAGATTATTGGGGGGAAGGGGCTATCGTAGTGTTTTCTAAAATGTATTTTGGAAACTTCCATTGACTGCTTCCAACTTTTCATAAGCTCACAGAAATGGCTTAACATTTTAATTTGATTTAGTATTTTGTTCCAGATGTTAACTAGTGGATTTTCTTTCTTTTTAGTTATACTTGGAAGGGCAGAGAGATCTGCTCTTGCTTTCTTCTCAAGTATAAAAATGTCAAAGTCAAAGTTAACCTTTATTCTTCATTGAAACCATTAGAGGGTAGAAAGCAAGCATTTGCAGACAGGAACGGAGTACAGCTAGATGAGAAGCAGCTGTCCCCGGAGGATGGGGTGGGAAGAGCTCACCAGAATATGCTTTGCTGCTGAGGTTTTCAGCATTTACTTATTTACTGCCTCTTTGGGTGGGTAGTTGGGGGGGGGAGTCAAGCCAATTAAATGGATAAAAATGATGATTTCTGAGGAAGAGGCAGGAAATAGTCTCAGGCACACAGGCTGGAAGTTGAAGATTCCTTAATTAAGGCCTCGAGAGGAACTCTGGGACACAGTCGAAAGGTTTTTTCCCCTAAGTTAACAGGGTGTGCATTAGGGATGGAAAACATTTTCAGTAAGATTCCTTAGACCATTCTGTAATGTGAACTCGCCTTTTGACTTACCACTTTTCTTTGAAAAAGAAAAGAAAAACGCCATCCCCGAGGTTGTAGCTCGTCTGTGGGTGATGGGGTAGATTTGTACTGGGGAGTTCTGAAGGACTTAATTGCTATTTTAGCTTTTGTTCTCTAATCCAAGATGGTGACTTCCTTTTAGTGATGGAAGATGCTGAACAAAGATGTTCCATCTGAGAATGGAATTTTGTGGGCGGGTAAATTTTTAGCGTCTCCATGCACTGCCACAACCACATTATGTGTCCTAATTCGGCGCATGTGAGTGAAGTAGGCCCAACTGGGTTATTCCAAAGAGAATGGGCAGAGAGAAGGTTTCAGTCAGAACTATTTCCAGGTTGGAAAATTCCCACTTCTATTTCCAGGGTTGTTTTGGACTCCTTGCTCAGTCTGGAGATAGAGCACAAATTAAAGAGCACTGTTTTAGAAGTGGGATTGGGTTTTACTGGCAGCTTGATAATTGCACTTTGACAAAAGATCCTTTTGTGGGTTTGGGCTCGCCAGACGTGAGTTGTTCTGAAGAAGCACTGAAACAAAAGGGAAGGGATACGGTCGAGGGAGGTCTGAATGAGAGGAAACACTGACGTCCCCCTCAGTTCCAGAACCTTCCGCAGGTTGCAGTGTTGTCTCCATCAGTGACAGTGAGGGAAAGCCACCAAAGATACGGTGGATCCCAAATGGCAATTTCTCATTCTGCCCTTCATCTTAACATATACAGGCATCTTTTCTAGTTAAAATCCTTGCCTGTTGTGTTCTGGAGACAGGGCAAACACCATGCGACTCTGTGTGTGTGTGTGTGTGTTTAAGATTTTTTTTTTTTTTAAAGATTTTATTTATTTATTTGAGAGAGAATGAGAGACAGAGAGCATGAGAGGGAGGAGGGTCAGAGGGAGAAGCAGACTCCCTCCCGAGCAGGGAGCCCGATGCGGGACTCGATCCCGTGCTCCAGGATCATGACCTGAGCCGAAGGCAGTTGCTTAACCAACTGAGCCACCCAGGCGCCCGTGTTTAAGATTTTTTTTTAAGATTTTATTTGTCAGAGAGAGAGCGCGAGCTTGCGAACACAAGCAGGGGGAGCTGCAGGCAGAGGGAGAAGCAGGCTCCCCGCTGAGCAAGGAGCCCAACTCGGGACCCTGGGATCATGACCTGAGCTGAAGGCAGACGCTTAACCGACTGAGTCACCCAGGCGCCCCTTAACTGTGTTTTTGATGATGAAGTTTCTTCTCACACTTTGACCCCTGATCTCCGGTCACAGATGTCACATCTGGGCACTCTTCATTTTAGTGACCTTCTGTCATCCATGCATCACACAATGAAAGTTAGAAATTGGTTTGCAGGTGGTTACTGGGCCCACTATATCTGAGAGCTAAACGTTGGGTAAGACTGCTGGACTTCTTTATTCCAGTCTGTGGACACACAGCATCTGTTCTGACGCAGGACCAGGATTTGGCGGAGATGGAGCAAACTGTAGGTGTGAGCAGAGGCAGATAACCCTAAGACTGCAGAATGGGCTGGAGCGACCATGATATATGATTGCCTTTTCTGTTTTGTGTAGCGTATTAGCCAGGCACCAGAAGTGACCGCTCTGCAGTTTGCTGTATTCATGATGAAGGCTGACCACAGGTCTTCTGGTCTAGCTCACTCAGTTTCTCATTATTTCTATCTGGAAATGTGTTATTTAGTTAAATGTGTTATTTAGTTACGTATCTGCCTACGAGATATCCCTGATACATAACATGGAGACCATACAGGCAATGGGGGAATGTTGGTGCTCCTGACCAGTGGTGCTCAATAATGGTCATATTTTGTTGACCCTAAGATGTACTTGGTTTTCATATTTTTAAAAAGCCTAAAATAAGAAATAATCCGGGCAGTATCTGTGACACGGTTTCCATAGCCTGAGCGTGAGTGAATTTGGTCACCGTGGTTCATATTGCCATTCCTTCCGTCAAGTGATAGGCATTGTTGGGTCTTCCCATAATTGAGATGCAGTGAAGACTTCATCTCAACGCCAGATCATACCGTAAAGTTATTTGGAGCAAACAAAGGCATAGAAATGAAAGCAGCAGGCTGCAAATTTCATATTCACGAAACAAGTTTTTGTTGTGGCCAGAATTTTGTGTTTTTCGTGCAAAACAACCAGCAGGTGTTTTACAGGACCTTAAATAAGAAAGGTGGCCCCCCAGTAGATGAGGTTCTGGTAGGTCCACTAGGATGGCCTATTCCAGCGCACCTGAAGGCAGGAGAAATTGAACCTAAAGAAAGAAAATGGAAAGCAAATAAAGCTGGTATCTTGCACGACTAAGGGATGGTGTCACCCTTGACAGGAGTGTGTTAGTGTTAGGTATAAATAGAATGCTTTCATATTTGTCGACACCATTACTTGAAGTTTACCTTTTTGGTGAAGGAAGAGGATGTTGCTTCCCATGAAGACTTAAGAGCTCACCTCAGCGAGCTTCATGTCTAGTGTGGGAGCAAATCATTTTTGGGGATGTCTGGGGAAGCATTTTGCTCTAAGAGGTGAACAGCATGCTACGATTCTAACAGTTGGAGGAGGACTTTTCTGAGGCAAAGAGACATTTTCAGCCAACACTTGAAAGGCGGATCTGAGTTGACTAGGGGAAAGGCTCGTGGAGTTTGGGCAGAGGCCCTGTTTTGCTCCCACGACTAGCTACCAGGTGGGGAGAGTTGTGTGAATCCGCCAGAGAAAACCTTGCTTCCAGAAGCACGGGCCAGTGGAGCGCCATGAAAAGACATCGTTGGTAATGAAGCGGGAGGTCTGGGTTTTCATCGGTCGTCTTCCCAGTAGAGCGCAAACAAGCTTTCTGACCATGACTTCGGCTTCCTAGGCCACGCTGTGCTCATACGTACTTTCTGGCGCAAGCGTGCAGAGTTCTCGCAATAGGAGGAGGTGCTTTTGTGTCCCACAGGCCTGGTGTACACTGTAGCCTCTGAGAAGCGGCTCTTTTCTGGAAGCCAGTCCTATTCACCGGGACTTTTATATTTGCTGATTTTTTTTCTTTTTTTAAAGAAGTGACTTTATGCGTTAAACTTGGAAGTTATTCTAGGCTTCTGAAAAGTCGCTGTGTGGTCCCTCCGCGCACACGCTTTTGTGCAGCGTTATAAATGGGATGCGCTGGCATCCGTAGCTGCTTCGTTTGGCAGGGAGAGAGGCAGCCTGAGTCACTTTCCCTGGTGCTTCTTCCAGGCTTTCTCCCCCCGCCCCCCTTCCCTCTGCTGATCACATCTCAGGAGATTTCTCTGTACGAGCTCATTTGGGGCTTGGCTGGAGAGTTGATCAGAAGGCGCCTAGACTCCTGTATCTGTGCTCGTTTAAAGGAGAATTTCTGTGCCCAGTCTCAGGCCAGGAGGTATTTGCAGCCTGTGTTGATTTTTCTTTTTCTTTTTTTTCCCATGAGCAGTTTGCCTCGTGTCTCTCAGATACAGCAGAGGACCTGCTGCTCTGCCCACCGGCCCCTCAGAGGCCAGGCACCTTCCTTGTCCTCACTGCTGGCTCGTCTTCCCCAGCCCCCCCCCCCCCCCCGCCGCCTTCCTCCCCTGAAACCCTGTTTGTTTCTTACACTCAAATTAATTTATTGACGTGTAATTCTTTATAACAGAAAACATTAAAGGCTGCTGTGAATCTGAGCAGTCATGCTTAGCTGTGATTCCTGGGAGGCTGTAGGTTTTAACAAGTACAGCTCTTTGAGTCGTTGACAAGAAACTCTCTTTAGATTCTCCCCCCCACCCCCTTCCCCCACATTCATGTCACACTGTCCCCTCTCTGTGCATGGTTTCCTAGTAACACGTGCACTGTCCCTGTAGGCGAGCCGTTTTTTTTCCTTGGCTCAGCTGTCGCCTCCCAAAGAAGCAGCCCCGAGGAGTCACGCACCTGCCTCTCCGCCTATTCTGGAATGGGCGAAATGGTGAGGGGCGGCCCTGTGTGGGCCGGACGGAGGACACTGCTGTATGTCCTTCCTTCCCCCTCCTCAGCTCTCCCCTTTCTCTCCCTTAACCTGCTGTGAACGCGAGGTTGTCTGAATGTTCCCCGGTGGTCCTATCACGTAGGGAACAGACGACGGATGGCGCGTTTCCAGGTGGCAGAGCCGTGGAAAGGTAGCATGCAGCTCCGACGTTTTCCTTTCCAGATGTGCTCCTGAGCCCAGGTTCCCGGTGGAGGAAGCACTCATTTGGATGCGCACTTATTAGAGGAATAAGTTTTATGAGTTAAATGCACATGAGAGTTGTCTCCACGTGTGGGCCATCACGAATAATGCTGCTGTGAACATTCGCGGGCAGGCTTCAGTGTGGCCGTTTTGTTCACCTGTCCCAGGTGTATGTACTTGGAGTGGAATTGCTGGGTCCTATGCTGACTCCCAAACCTTCTGAGGAATGAGCCAGACTGTTTTCTCGACACCACTGTGCCAGGTTTCATTACCACCACGATGTAGGAGGGATCCAGTTTCTCTGCGTCCCTGCCAACACTTATTATTGTCTGTCTGTCTGATTACAGCCATCCTACTGGGTATGAAGTGGTATCTCATTGTGGTTTCGAGCTGGAATTCCCTCATGGCTAATGCTGTCAAAGCTTATTTTCATGTGTTTATTATCCACTTCTGTGTCTTAGTAGAAATCTTGAGATTAATTCCTGTCATCCTGAGAAATTTTCAACACATTCATATCTTCTTTATTTAAATTGCTACTTTAGTGCTAGTTTTGAGAAGAGCAGTTGGGTGGTGTCTCTATTTAGGAAAAAGGTAAAAGTCATTACTAAGGAAGGGCTCTTTCTGAATAGTAAAATAAAAAATATAAACTTCTTATCTCCAAATATAATGACATTCGATACAGGTAAATTAACAAAATTCATAGAAGGGAAGACCTTGCAACATTAAATGATCCAGCTCCTAATGTGCATTACACGTTCCTCTTTATTGAGAAGTCAAAACAATAGTAAAACCCTTCAGCCAGTTCACCCCTCCCCTACCCACCATGATTTCAATGCAGGAAAAAAAAAAAAGTCTTTTCAATTGAAACACTCAATTACTTTGCTGTTTCTAGGGAAACAGAGTGTAAGCTTTGAGAGATGGTAGTTCTGGATGAGCCTAAGAGGTTCCACCCTCTATTGTTGGCCCATTCAGGTATTCTTGCTTTATTAGGAACTGATTGTATGTCTATACTTAAAAAGAAAAACAAATGGGGAAAAAATTCTGCCAGGCATGTTCCTGAAACGTCCTGCTGGAGCGCTTAAGGTGGTATTCAGCTCTGTCCCGACACATCCCAGGGTGTGTGAGGTGGTGCTCAGCAGTGACGAGTATTTTGTCTGCAACTGCTCTCTTCCTCAGATTCGAAGATACCAGCATGTACTTTCTGGTAGGCTGCGTAAAGGCCCCTGATAGATCCAAGTCCTAATCCCTGGAACCTGTCCTCTTACGTGGTATAAAAGGTACTTTGCCAGTGTGATTACCTTAAGGATCTTTAGATGGTGGTGTTAGCCTGGGTTATCCAGGTGGACCCCGTGTCATCACAAGGATCCTTATAAAAGCAGAGCTAGGAGGCTCAGAGGTAGCGGGAAAGGGAAGCACGCAGTTGGCATTAGTTTGGGCACAGACTGGTGAAGTTAGTCCGCAAGATCACACAGCTTGTAAGTGGCGCCAGATTCTGTGATGTTTATAGGGAGGTGGGGATTCACGCTTGACTTTGTTAGCTACGTGACTTAACTTATGCCTTTGACCCTTATTTTTTTATGGCAAAAAAACCCCAAAAAACCAACACAGCTGTTTTCACCCCAGAGAATCATGTTTTGAATATAGTTGACCCTTGAACAACTTGGAGGTTAGGGGCACCGGCCCCCCTGAGCTGTTGAAAAATCTGTATAGGATTCTTGACTCCCTCAAAACTTAATTATTAATAGCTTACTACTGGCTGGAAGCCTTCCTGGTAACATAAAATTGATTAACACGTATTTTGTATGTTACGTTAGTAAATACTGTGTCCTTACAATAAAGTAAGCCCGAGCAAAGAAAATGTCAAGAAAATCCTAAGGAAAACGCATTTACAGCCCTGTACTGTGCTTATTGCAAACGTCCATGTGTAAGTTGGACCCATGCAGTTCAAGCCCGTGTTGTCCGGGGGTCACCTATCTACTGAATGCTACACACGGATTTTGCTACATTACGGACGGAATTCAGCTGGTAATTTAGAAAGCCATATACTCTGGCCTCTGCCAAATGAGAATTTTATGGGTGAGAAGTCCTGTGAAGAAAGTTGAAGCAGTTACTTAGATTCTGTGGTAGGATGGTCTGAGAAGACTTTGTTTGAAAAGGTGGTATTTGAGGGGCACCTGGGTGGCTCAGTTGGTTAAGCGTCTGGCTCTTGATTCCGGCTCCGGTCTTGATCTCGGGGTCCTGGGATGGAGCCCACCTCAGGCTTGGTGCTCAGCAGGGAATCTGCTTCTCCCTCTCTGTCCCTCCCCCCTGCTCACGTGTGCGTGTGTGTGTGTGTGTGTGTGCATGCATGCTCGCGCAACCTCAAGTAAATAAAAATCTTAAAAAGTTCATTAAAAAGGGGTATTTGAGCAATATTGTGATAAGGGAGGATCCAGAGGACAGGAATTACGGGAGAAACAAGTGCTAAAAGAGTATTTAGGAGATGGGCTGCAGACCACAGTGGAGATGCAAAGTAAGAAGTACTGAGTGTCAAGAATGTTGGTTGAGACCATTCTATCAGTGAATGACAGGAATCTTTCTGGCTCCTTCCCTTCCTGTAGATTTGATCACTCCTGTTGGCCAAGCAATGGCTCTGGTTCTAGAGGGGAGCAAATCCCACATAGCCCTGTCCTGCCCTTTGTGAAGAGGAAGTTTGTGGGTCTCCGAAAGTAGTATGAATTATAAAGGAACTGCCTCCCTATATATCCTATTGACTTTTTTTTTTAATTTCAATGATACATTGGTGGAAGTTGCTAGTTAACATAAAACCAAAATAAGCTCGTGTTTTGGTTCACTTAAGCTGCAATATTAATGGTACATTTTGTATTGAAAAATTAAATTTTTATTTGGTAAAAAGTGATTATGGTTTTGTTTTGAATACTGACGGATGATTTTACAAGCCTTTTTAAACTCAAACCCCGTTTGCCAGTAACATTATTTCTAGAACTTCCACATGGAATAAAATACTAGTTACCTCCGTATTTATGTTCAGTATCGCAAAGTAATTTTAAGTAGAATTTGTTTTGAGATTAGCAAATTTAACATCCTAAGTTCTTTTTGTTGTTGTTGAGGTAAAGTTCACATGATAGAAAATTCACCATTTCAACCATTTTAAGGTGTATAGTTTTCAGGGTTTTCTTAGAGGTTAAGATGAGAGAGAAGGCTCCAGACTCCCGTTTGCACTGAGCAGAAAGGCTTTGAACAAAGTGAAAGATCCTCATTGGTGAGAGCGTCCCCAGAATGTCCTGAGGTAGGTTTGCTGGAGCCAGGCGGCAGGCTCAGCCTTGGCCAATCTGCCTGTTACCTCAGCAATGCATTATTTCATGTAAATCTCTTAGAAGGCTTCCCGGAAGGGGCGCCTGGGTTGCTTAGTCGGTTAAGCCACTGATTCTTGATTTCAGCTCATGTTACGATCTCAGGGTCCTGAGATCGAGCCCCGCATTGGGCTCTGCGCTTAGTGCAGAGTCCCCTTCGGACTCTCTCTCCCTCTGCCCCTCCCCCTTTCTCTCTCTCTCTCAAATCTTTAAAAAAAAAAAAAAAGGTTGCCCAGCATATATGGTAAGCAGAGAGAACACTGGATTTTGCAATGATGAAGATACCCGTTTTCATAATAGAACAATTCTTGGTCAGATGAATACAGTTTACAGGCTAGTGAGAATTATGACCCAAATGTACAGACTTTTATGCTGTTCACTCATTGGTATTTTCTGTGCTGCTTCTCTTTAATTACAGGTTCATTTTGGATATGATTTGTACAGTACATGTCCATGAACTTGAATCATAATTTCAAACTGATAACCTCATAATCACAGTGGGAGCTAGTGTGGTTGATCTGATGGCCAGCTGCCTCCCTTAGGCTGTTCTTTAAAAGGAAGATTTCTGATTTTCTTTATTGATTTTCAAAAAAAAAAAAGATCAGGAAATGGGAATTGATTGGGAAATCGTACCAAATTTAGGGGAAATAATAAATGCCCAGAGTAATGAGAAGTCTTTTCTCAAATATTAAGCTGTAGTTTATTCGTTGGATTTTTCAGAAACTTTTCTGTTTGTACCAAAGAAAATGAATGGGCATTGCATTCTGCTTCTGTATTTAAGGAAGGTAGCATGTTCAGCCCTCACAGTTCTCTCTGCAGGCTCATGGACGTGTCCTCTTGTTGAAGCCTCTTCCAGATGTGTTTCTTTGCATCTCACTGAGAAGCAATTCCGCCTTCCTCCCGGTTTATTGTTGGCCATGTAATTTTGTTTATGATGTTTTTGTTGCTGGTGGTTTTTCTTGTACTCTGTACTCTGACTCAGGAAGCCCGTCTCCTTTTCTATTTATGGTAATTACTAGAGAGCATTTTATTTTGGCCCTTGGGAAGCGCCTGCTGTGTTTCTTTGTGTGGGCATGTATGTTAACGCTGCAGAGTGTTTTCTTTGAGGTCAAGGCTTTTGTAAAATGGTCTGAAAAGTTTGTCGAACCCCGACTGGCCATTAAAAATTTTTGTGTGTTTTGTATAGGACTCCCCCCCCCCCCCCCCCCCCCCGCCGAGTTTTACATCAGTGTTAAGGATAAAATCCATCCATTACTATCCTGTTGGAAGGACAAGATCTATTTTCTCTTGTGTGCGTGCACGGTTAGAGAAAGTCTTTTTTGAGAGCTGTCCTGATAACTGGGGAATGTTAGGAACAAAAAGAGAGCCGGCAGGCCACTGAGTTCTCTCTGGAGACAAAAGTGGAATTACAGGTTAAGGGCAGGCAGGAGATTTCCCGGAATGTAGAGCCTGAACCTGCGCTGACTGCACACTAAGAGGAACAGAAGCTTCACCTGTGTCCTTCAGGTAGCTTGGGGACTGGGGTTATTTGGCAGTACTTTGAGTTTTGGATAAATGAGAAGAAAAACTCAAAGAACATGTGGAGGCTTTTTTTTTTTTTTTCCCTTCCCCTCCTTCTAGTAAATTGACCTTAGTTTAGCTTCATTCCCTATGATGGGATATTGGGTCAGAGATCATTTGCATTTCAAATATGTCCCTCCTGGTAGAATTAGATCCGAGAGCAGTCCTAACCTGATTTCCTCATACTTGTACTGAGATGTTATTTTTGTATTTATTATTGGCAGACTAGAACCCATCTCTGACTCAGACATGCAGGGTTTCCCTCATTCAGTGGGAACTCTGGAAACTTTGAGTAGTTTATAGCCGTTCGATTCATTTCCTTCAAGCTAATGGGTGCTCGGTTTATGTTTCAAGGAACGAAAGCTTGAGTATCTGCTCAAACTTTTTTTTTCTCTATTTCAGAGAATACTGAAATCTTGATGATCTAGAATTTCTGTAAAAACAGTAAAAAGTGTATTAGGACATTTTGGGTATCTATTTAAATAGTTCTCTGGTTTCCTTATTTAATGAGTTTCTTTTTGTTTTCTTAGCTTCATTTGCTCAACAATTACTGAAGCTCCTAATGTATATAAGGGTTGATGCTGGGCAGTTTGTAAAGAATATAGAACCTTTAGTGGGGTGAGACTGCTTTTTACCAAGGGCAGGAGTGTCAATAGATGGATGGTCCCAGGACTGAGTTCTAGAGGTGTGAATCTGGTTTTATCAAAATCTCGGGGCACATGCCACAACCCCGAACAGTTAAGTCAGAATGGGGGTGAGGCTTGTGCTTTATAAAGCTCCCCAGGGGGGTTTCCAAGGCAGCCAAGCTTGACACGTAGCATTCTAGAGAAGAGCTTCCGGGGCTGCGCAAACCTGAGCACAAGTCCTCAGCAACGGAGATGAGAAAGACTGACTTACTAGGAAGAAAAGAATATGGTTTTTTTGGTAAACCCAGTAAAGGAGTATTTTTTAAGGTGAGAATCTTTGCTTCAGGGGCTGGAGGCTCACTGAAGGAGGAATCCACAGAGGAAGCACAGCACAGGTGTGGCAGTGGGCTGTGACTCCTGGCAATTGGTAAAATAAAGATGTTCATTACTTACCAGGCATTGTTTTCTGTATTCTTCCTCCAGGTCTTAGGGTTTACGCCTTTTGGATTTCGTAGTGTTCTGCCCTTTTGTCCCCAATGGCTTTTCTTTGTGTGTCCGGCCAGTTGCATCCAGAAGGAGCTGCCCTGGATCCTTCCTCAATTCACTTGAGGGGGAACAGGTTGTAATTTGGATCTCCACACAAATCTTTGTTTTGTGACCTCTTGAAAACCTCACTGTGTAGTTCTGGTGTTGCCGGACGGGCATCTTGTGACTGTATTTTCACTACCTGTGAGCCCAGGCCTCTGGCCGGTGTCTCCTTGGTTGCCTGTCTCTGTTTAGGGGTGGATGTTCGTCCTTTTTCTTATTTGCATGGGAAGCCTAAATAGAAGAAGGGATGTTTTGGGGTGTGTGACAGAGATTGATTTTATTTAGGACTTCACATGGCGGAATAGAATTTTCTTAACAGCACCGGCTGATGAGCCCCAGTGTCTCCTGTATTGATCACTGCCCCATCATTGACCTGCTATCACTGGTGAATTAGGGCTGTGGTGGCAAGTGGGTTTTTATAGAATGACTCTTGAGTATGTGAAACCTCCATTTTCTTCCTCCCATTCTCACCCCCTCTGCCTCCACTCACTATTTTAAAGTATCGTTATTCCTAAGGCTCCAAAAACCTTCATAGCCATAAAACGACTCGTCCAGGTTAGCCAGCCCTTTATTTGACTTCATTCCTAGCTTTCATATGGACGGGTAAACTGCATTTTCTGCCCTTCAGTAAAATAGGGTACAAGAAATTTGGTGTTTAAACTCCTGGGTTGTATTCATCTCTCTAGTTCTGACCCATGGCCTGAACTCTGACCTCTCTTCTAGGGCAGGTTATAGGTTACTGAGACTAGGAAGTCTAAAAATGAAACTCTGGTTCCTCCCTTTTCTCTGTTCCAGAGCACTCTTCTCAGAAGTGCCTTCCTTTTCCCCCCAGAGGTGACTCCCATTTACAGAGATGAAACATTTTGGAGTTTATCTTTGACTCCCCCCTTTCTCACACACTCTAGATAAGCACCAAGTTGGTTCTGCCTTCTAAATGTTGCCAGAATGTGACCAGTGGCGGTAGCCACTTTACCACTCTGGTCCTCACCGCCTGGGCGGGCAGTGGTTGAAGCCTTCCTTCCCTGCTTGCCTTCGCACCCAGCCCACCCCGCCATGGTTTATTCTCCACAGAGCTCCCTGTGGGAAACTTTTACAACATGTAAATCAAATTATTCCTTCTTTGCTCAAAACTCTCCAGTGGTTTCCCATTGAGAATGAAATTGTCCTCTGCCTGCTTCTGCTTTATTCTTTCACACATCCTGCCTGAAGTGTACATGGTAAGCTTCCACTTAGATCCACGTTACTTATAACATGGGTTTTCTCTTATCACTGTGAAATGTCAGCAGAGGAAGAATCATGACTTTGCTTCCGGATAGCCATATTTGCTTTCCCTAACAGCCTTGCTTTAAAATCAGATTGTATGCATTCAGTCTCCCCTTTGTGGGGGTCAGCCCTTGTGACATTCGGGGAGCTTTGTCAACCTATAGGTGAGCATGAATCCCTTTATTGATCCCGTACGCCGGTACGTCAGGTTTTATACAGCTGAATAACAGCAGGAAATCTTGTCCTGCACAAAAGGAGCAATATTAGAACTGGCTTGGATGCAGGAGCTACGGAAGGATTCCAGTTTTGTTTAGGTGGCAGAAATAATGATGACCTGCAAACCAATGTGAAATTGTGATCGAGTTATATCTTGTTACTGGACTAGGACTAGATTAACTTGTAGGAAATCTGTCTGTTTGAAAACCATTGTTATCTTGTACAGAGGGTTCTGGTCAACACAGAATCATGCGTTCTATGTGATACAAAACCCAAGAGCTGTGGGTAAATACTGAAACAGCCATAGGTGGTAAATTGAGTCTAATTGACTGTTGAGTCCAGTTGACTGTGTTTCTTGGTACCAAAGTATTGCTATGAAAATGAATTGAGAATGGACTCTTATTGGTGCATTTAGAAAGTCTGTTCTTTATTTTCTGTGGAATTATTGAAGTCACGATGATTATTTAGTTAATAAACACCAGTACTCAGGTTTCCTGGAGTTCCTTTTGAGATGCAGATGCAAGATGAGAGAGCTGTCACCTCTTGTTGAGATTGTCATGGGGGGGGTGGTGGTAATTGAGAGTTGTGGGGGAATTACAGCCTAGAAGGTAAGTTGGGTTGATTATAAAGAAATTTTTGTAGGCCATGCTAAGAAATTTGGAAATTTACATTGTAGGAACCACTGGGGAGCCATGGAAGGCTTTGGTGTAGGGGAAGGAGTGACATGGATTGATGGTTTTTCCAGAGTAACTCATGTTTTTTTTTTTTTTTTTAAGAGAAAAACTGTGTGGAGGATGGTGGGACTAGGGATTGGTTGGTAGCAGTCATTTTGGAAGGTTTCCTCTGTAAGAGGGGAGAGGAGAGTGTGTTTTAAGTCTGTATCTGAGGACTAGAAAGACAAATAGCATTATACCTGGACTTAGGAAGTGGAGGTGAATGAAAAGGTCCTGCTTTAGGATTTCAAATCATGGGTAGCCAGGAGGTCTGTAGGAGGTGTAATTGAGGTAGAATCCCACAAAGAGGTGGGGGCAGGGGAGAGGAGGGAGGAGATTGTCAAGAAAAAGCATTAGTAGTCATGGGTATTAAGATATTACAGATTGGGAAGGGCAGAAAAATCCTAGTTAAAAGTGGTCGGGGGACAGGAAATAGGAAAGCCAGTGGGGGAATCAGGTTGCCGATAGAAAGTTTGCATTAGATTTGGCAATTACTGTGCTTTTCATGGCAGTGAGAACCATTTTCCTAGGCAGGGTGGGAGTCCGACCCACCGCAAGGCTAGCGTGCGCCTGTGATTCTCAAAGTGTGTGGTCCCCAGGCCAGGAGTGTCAGCATCACCTGGGAGCCACTGTGAGGGTGGGGCCCACATGGGGGGCAGTTGTCAAGCCTTGTGGAGGTTTCTCATGGATGCTCAAGTTGGCCATCACTCTAATACACATGGGGAAACAGTTCTAGAATTGGAGTCCAGGTCCCTTTTACCTCGAGGCCGCGGTCTTTGTTTCCATCTGTTTCTAAGTGTGCACTCCTAGGAAATGGTTTCGAATATGTAGTGTGTGCTAGACCCCCTGCTCCGTGTTGGGAGCACAAAGAAACAGGGCACACGGCACGTACTCCGGACTCACACCTGGACTCAACACCGACTAATTAGGGTGGGGTCTATCTTAACACCTCTGTGCCCAAGGTTGGTCATTTGCAAATGTTTGTGTGATGACACTTTGTAGGCCAGTCGTAAAACGGGGAGGGGACTATGTGCAAGAAACACGTAGGATGTGGCCTGCCACATCGTGGTCTACACTTCCTCATGGAGGCGGAAGCAGACGTGAAAATGGTTTCTGGAGACCCGTCGCTATAACGGCAGGGCGCAGAGCAATTCCAGGTCGTTCCCTCTTCAGAGGGCCGGGGGGGGGGGGGGGGGGGGGGGGGGGGAAAGGGGGGTAAAATGTATTGGAGTGAATGTGGCACAGTGTCCATTTACCTTCAGTCCAAGGGCAGGGTTTATTTTTATGCTTTATGATAACTTGACAGGTTTTCATAAAAAGGCCAAAAATAAACCTAATGGCTTATGATGTAGCATGGTGGTCAGTTGGTCTCCTGGGCAGGTGCATAACTTAAACTTATTCCCTGGATAGCGTCACTGCTGAGCCAAAACAGCCAGCAAACCAGTCAGCTATTGATCGAACTCCTAGAATGTTCCCAACAGTGTCCTAGGGCCTCAGGGAAGAAACAGAAGTGTAAAAGTTGCCCTACCTCCCCCACCATGGCTCAGAGGCTCATAACCTTGACTGGTCCTGGCAGGAGGTGGGGCAGCAATCAATCTCAGTGGCTTTAGGTCATTCTGTTGGTGCGTGGAAACTGGCTGGTGGAGGACTGGATTTTGTCTAGTCTTAATCTTGGCTTTTAAAGATGTATTTATTTTAGAGAGAGTGCATGGTGGGTGGGTGGGTGGGTGTGTGTGTAGGGGAGAGGGTGAGAAGTGTGTGTGTGTGTGTGTGTGTGTGTGTGTGTGTGTAGGGGAGAGGGTGAGAATCCCCAAGCTGAGCTCAGAGCCTGACGCAGGGCTCGATCCCAGGACCCTGAGATCATGACCTGGGCTGAAATCAAGAGTTGGATGCTCAGCCAGTTGAGCCACCCAGGCGTCCCTCCTGGAGGATTTATTTTGTGGGAGAAATTCCTTGGAAAATGATTTGAAGGCATACAAAAGTGGTGTGTCTTCAGGGCTTCCTTGTAGACTGGCAAGTCTTACACCTAATCCCCAGAATTCCTCTACGTCCCCTGCAAAACTGAAAGGCCGGGTGTAGCAGAGAGGATTGCAGCCATTCTCCTGAGCACTGTATGGGTATCTGTAATTTTTAGACTCGGATTCTGGTGCAAAGTACTTAATATTATAGAATTTTCCTGCAAAACAGAGCATAAAGGTACCTATTTTGAAGAATCTCAGGGATATGATGGAAACGCAGCAGAAGTGGCACACGGTCTTTGAAAACCTGTCCAATGAAACACAAATGGATGCTCTAGAACCGTGCTGGCCATGGGAGCTTCCAGCGATGATGACGATGGACACGTTCTGTAGGGAGACATGTGGCTGTTGAGTACTTGAAACGTGTCTAGTGCAACTTGGAACGTAATTTTTAGTTGTCATTAAGTTGATCCTAAATAGCCATATGTAGCTGGTGGCTACTCTGTTGGTTAGTGCCATTTGGGGAATTTTGGGGAGGGGTGGGGTGTATTCTTCACATTAAAAAGGCTTTAATGAAAAGATCCAAACCGGTTAGAATTCCTTTGGGAACCTACTCGTTAGTAACTTATTTCCAAATGAAGTCCTTGTCTACTCACCCCGTTGGCACTGCTGATGCCGAGTCTTTCATCCTGCTTGGGTTTTCGAAGACACCTGTCAAGCATTTCTTTGTAACTTGATTTTTATTGCTTTCCCCATTTCCCTACACTTGGAGGTAGATGGTCAACCCAGATTCCTGCTGGATTCTTGGAGGTAATCCTGCTCTAGATCCTGGGCCTCTCTGACGATGTCAAAACCCCAAACTGTCAGATGAAGAGCCATGGGAGGGTGGACGGTTCCCTGACTGTACTCCTTAACCATGAACTTGGGGATGTCGCAGCCCATGCCGCCGCTGTCTTGACAACAGCAATGTGACATGCTCAGACGCAAAAGAGCTGACTTGGCAGGTGCCCAGTAGATTTTTATAAAGGCTCAGTTGGTGGCCGGAGAATCAGGCTGTCAGAGTTGTGTGTTATGCAATAAATCGTTTTCAGAGGAAGTTCTTAATCCAATTTCAGCTGTGGCTTTTTTTTTTTTTTAAATAGGCTGTAATCAAAGATAAGTACACATTATTTAATAGGAGTTTGGAAGAAGTAAAACTCTCCTTGCATAAGCATTTTCAGGCCGTTTACTTTATCCCAGGAAGCATGTCTGTCTGAGGAAAATTCGCTGCTGGAAGTGCTTTTTTTCTTTTTCTTTTTTTTTTTTTAAGTTTTTAAATTTTTATTTTTTAAAGATTTTATTTATTTATTTGACAGAGAGAGACATAGCGAGAGAGGGAACACAAGCAGGGGGAGTGGGAGAGGGAGAAGCAGGCTCCCCGCAGAGCAGGGAGCTCGATGTGGGACTCGATCCCAGGACCCTGGGATCATGACCCGAGCCGAAGGCAGTCGCTTAACCAACT